>NC_056732.1:464256798-464286798 GCF_019279795.1 Protopterus annectens
CAAAACAGATGCTACATGTACCCTCATCCTGACTGTTGGACACACAAACATGACACAGATGTCTGCACATATACTGCACCTGATGCATGCGGTCGGTGCCACAGGCTACACTGGACAGAGACGTGACATACATAGCAGGACACATTACAGGTATGGTGACATGGCGCAGGGGTTGTACACAGCGGCCTGGCCAATGATGATGTGAGGTGTCACTTGGTAGCTGGAGGCCACACTGTGCAGCAGTAGGACCCATAACAGTACGTGAACATGGCCGCAGTCACTGGGTGTACACCACTATAACGCACACCCCATAGTGTGCAGCTGGGGACCCTTGCCTGTGTGGTCATCACCCTCACAGTACTATGCACCCATGCGAAGTGTCACAGAGAAGGGACATGCACAGGTAGCCAGTATGGCTGGGACCTATGGCATCAACAGGGTTGTGCAATGCATCACCATTATGGGTTAGTCAACACGTGGGGCCAGTGATAATTTCCCACCGTATATCAGCATACACACTCACACCAAGCACCAGACATACATACAGACACACACACACTGTGGTGACCACACATGTGTATACGGACAGCCAATGTGTGTGATGCACATCACCGGCGAACGTCATGCTTCCCACACTGATGTATGTACAGTTCTCTACAATGGTGTACAGGGATGTGTAGCAACTGGGACATATTCCCCGTGATATGTGGCAACCCTGGTCACACATTCAGACACACATGGCAGTGCTGGGAATGATACACCAGCCATATGATGACACGTTTGCTGGACATGCAGCAGTATTGATTGCATTATGTGTACCAACGCTATATCTGGCAAATGTGCTGCTATATACACACGGGAGGTTGTAGGTGTTACAGGTGCCATATGACATATAGTTGTTAACACCTGACCGCTGTGTATGCATTATGTCAGCACCATCACATAACAGTGACATAGCGTACAGTTAGCACATGGCATGATAGGATGGTGTGTGACACAACTGTGAGCCACCCTCTGCACACATACATCTAGACAGGTGGCTCACCAGGTTATGTACACACATCCCTCCATACGTGCTGTTTGTATGAAAATGTATACAGATATCAATGATGGGTCTGCATTACATCTGCATGTCGTAGGTAGGTGCAACTATGTTACAGATATCGGCCACTGCACATGCATGTTTGCTGCATGCACAGTACAGATGTCACATGTGTCTCCTGTTGCCATGTTTGTATATATTGCTATTGTTGGACATGTGTGTTGACATACATGACACATGGACTGCGCTATGATATCACGGTGTCACAGGTGACCAGTACAGGGGTATGTGTCCCTGTCAACACTGCTACCCCCTGTAGTGTGAGCATTCAACAGACATGGGCCCACCTTCAATTCACATGTGTAGCATTGATTGGGCCAGTGTTATGCACAAGGTACATCAAAGGCCATGTATGTATGTGTTGCGTGTGCAGTCCATGCACACATCCACACAATCACATGTATGATGGACTCAGATGTGTGTTCATTGGTGTATAGCAACCTTCAGGTGTCACAGCTGTGTAAGGGCCATGGTATGTCATGAGCCGACCTGTTCATGTATACTGGCATCGTTGCAATGCATAACACCTGTTGGGTCCCTGTTGGTACATGTGTACTCTGCACAGCTGGTGTACACTGCTGTACAGCCCAGTGGTCATGTGCAACATGGTGTTGTGGGACTGTAAGGCTGTGTAGTGCTTCACCAATGACATGGTGCTGACTTGACAGCTACAGTGTACACTGCAGTGTGT
Organism: Protopterus annectens; assembly: GCF_019279795.1. NCBI lineage: Eukaryota > Metazoa > Chordata > Ceratodontiformes > Protopteridae > Protopterus > Protopterus annectens. The sequence continues at coordinate 464,258,592 of NC_056732.1, forward strand.
ACGTGTGTGACCTGCACCTGTGACAGCTGTGATGGTGGCTGTGTGTGTACAGGTCACTGCATGTGTGACCGCCCTGTGTGTGAGGGCAGTTATACCTTACTGTGCCCTTCTGTGTGTACACTCCATCTGCATGCAAGATTGCCCTTTGCAACTGCTCCCCTCCGTGATTAGACTCCATGTGCATGCAAGATGGCCCTTGGCAACAGCTAAGTGTGTGAGCATTCCCAGTACGCCATTGTGTAGATGGACACACAATACATTCCACACTGCGCCCCTCTGTGATTAGACTCCGTATGCATGCAAGATGGCCCTTTGCAACAGCTAAGTGTGTGAGCATGCCCAGTATGCCGTTGTGTAGATGGACACACAGTACATTCCACACTGCACCCCTCCATGATTAGGCTCCGTGTGCATGCAAGATGGCCCTTTGCAACAGCTAAGTGTGTGAGCATGCCCAGTACGCCGTTGTGTAGATGGACACACAGTACATTCCACACTGCACCCCTCCATGATTAGACTCTGTGTGCATGCAAGATGGCCCTTTGCAACAGCTATGTGTGTGAGCATGCCCAGTATGCCGTTGTGTAGATGGACACACAGTACATACTAAGCGTGTGGGCATGGCCATTGACATCTTGTATAGCCATGGTGGTCATCCAGGCACCAGATGTCCAATTTCAATGTCACGATGGATGCCTACATTGAGCACACTTGTTGCTCTCTCAAAGGGTGTACTGTCTGTGGTGCATCCCGTATCTATTCAGTGTTTGTTGTGCTCCGTAGATATTTAGTTGGCCTGGTGACAGCACTGGCATGTTTGTGTACGTCTACCTTGGGACGGTAATATGCTTTCAGACCGCTCACTCTCTAAACATTACCTATTGGCATCTTTGCCTTTGCGGATGATGTCACCCACCTAGAAGTATGCCTCTGAGAGTGCTCTGTTCAGCAATCTCGGTAGCGTGTTCTGTAAATGCGTAATGCTGTAGTGTGTTAGAGTAGGTAAGTGTGTGTTCAACTCCTGGCCCTTACAAGTGTGTCTGTGGGTGTATGTGTTTCCAGCTGCCTGGGGACACAGTAATGCTTTTAGATGCCTCACAACACATACATTCCCTGTCGGCGTCTTTGCCTTTGCGGATTATGTCACCCACCTAGAAGTATGCCTCTGAGAGTGCTGTGTTCAGTAATCTCGGTAGCGCATTCTGTAGATGTGTAATGCTGTAGTGTGCTAGAGTAGGTAGGTGTGCGTTCTACTCCCGGTCCTTCCAAGTGTGTGTGTTTCCAGCGGTCTGGGGACACAGTAATGCTTTTAGATGCCTCACAACACATACATTCCCTATCGGTGTCTTTGCCTTTGCGGATGATGTCACCCACCTAGAAGTATGCCTTTGAGAGTGCTGTGTTCAGTAATCTCAGTAGCGCATTCTGTAAATGCGTAATGCTGTAGTGTGTTAGAGTAGGTAGGTGTGTGTTCAACTCCCGGCCCTTCCAAGTGTGTGCGTGCATGTGTTTCCAGCTGCCTGGGGACACAGTGATGCTTTTAGATGCCTCACAACACATACATTCCCTATCGGCGTCTTTGCCTTTGTGGATGATGTCACCCACCTAGAAGTATGCCTCTGAGAGTGCTGTGTTCAGTAATCTCGGTAGCGCATTCTGTAGATGCGTAATGCTGTAGTGTATTAGAGTAGGTAGGTGTGCTTTCGACTACCGGCCCTTCCAAGTGTGTGTGTTTCCAGCTGCTTGGGAATACAGTAATGCTTTTAGATGCCTCACAACACATACATTCCCTATTGGCGTCTTTGCCTTTGCAGATGATGTCACCCACCTAGAAGTATGCCTCTGAGAGTGCTGTGCTGAGGAATCTCGGTAGCGCGTTCTGTAAATGTGTAATGCTGTAGTGTGTTAGAGTAGGTAGGTGTGTGTTCAACTCCCGGCCCTTCCAAGTGTGTGTGTGTATGTGTTTCCAGCTGCCTGGGGACACAGTAATGCTTTTAGATGCCTCACAACACATACATTCCCTATCGGCATCTTTGCCTTTGCGGATGATGTCACCCACCTAGAAGTATGACTCTGAGAGTGCTGTGTTAAGTAATCTCGGTAGCGCGCTCTATAAATGCATAATGCTGTAGTGTGTTAGAGTAGGTAGGTGTGTGTTCAACTCCCGGCCCTTCCAAGTGTGTGTGTGTGTGTGCGCGTGTGTTTCCAGCTGCCTGGGGACACAGTAATGCTTTTAGATGCCTCACAACACATACATTCCGTATGGGCATCTTTGCCTTTGCGGATGATGTCACCCACCTAGAAGTATGCCTCTGGGAGTGCTGTGTTTAGTAGTCTCGGTAGCACGTTCTGTAAATGCGTTATGCTATAGTGCGATAGGGTAGTTAGGTGTAGGTTCGATTCCCAGGCCTGCCAGAGGTGTGTATGTGTGCATGCTCCCGTCCGCCTGGAGACTCAGGTTATGCTTTTAGATGCTTTGCAATACAGGCGTATCCTGCTGCCGTCTTTGTCTTTGCAGATGTTGACACGCACCTAGTAGAATGCCTGTGTGTCTGCTATGTTTAGTAGTCTCGGTAGCGTGTTCTGTAAATGCGTCATGCTGTAGTGTGATAGGATAGTCATGTGTAGGTTCAATTCCAGCCCTGCCACATTGTGTATGTGTATGTCTGTATCTCTCTCTCTCTATATATATATATATATATATATATATTTTCTGCCCATAACCCTGCTCTTGCATGGGCAGCTGACTGTTTCATGTATCGCATATTTGCATAGCTTTCACATACCAATGGGGTGTGTTGCAACTCCCAACATTGTCCATGCAACGTCTGTGTTACGGGCAGTGTTACACGCCCTTACAGGTGTTTGCTGTATATCTTGGCAGACATCTATCCTTGCTGTACTCTCACTGTACTCGTACACGCCAGAGGCTTCATGTATCATGGCCTAGTTTTGATGTGTGTATGTCTATTTGTGCTGTGTGCATGGCTGTGGGTATGTCCCAGTATCATCATTTGTAAAGGTGATAGCCCTAAAGGTTCTTCATGTAGACTGCTGTGTCATTTGCAATGTCAGCACATACCTGCGGACAGTACTGCATGTCCTACTGCAGTGCATGTCATACCTTCTGCGTTATCTTGCAGTCGATATTGCTGTTTCCTCACACATGTATCTGTTTCTGTTCATACCACTCCACCTCCTAGAGCAAGTTGCTGGACAAGGCCTTATCTGATAGTGGGACACATAGGGGCAGTATTGACATGTTGCTCTTACAAACGTAAATAGTTGACACAATAATAGGTTTTGCATTAGTATGGCTTTTCTGTCGGATTTGGTGTCTTACACAGGTTTGTCATCATTTCATGTCTTCAGTTATCATGGAAGTGCCAGAATGTTACTGTTACGTGGAACACACCCAACATATGAGACAGAACTCTGCACATTCATCGTAAATCTGTACAGTTGCGGAGTGTGTGTCTGTAACAAAATATCAACTTTCTGACACCAATACACACACTGTATGGCGGCATCACAGGCCACATGCCATTACATTTATATTGCAGGACACACACACCCAGACAGTTGTATTCCTCACACAGGCCAGCAGCTGCTTATCCACACTAATTGGTCTATCATGTGCCATATGTGTGCGCCGGTATTTGCGCTTTCCATCAGTGGCAGAACTCACGTACGTGTCTGGGGGACTGGACATCATTACGGTGACACTGCATGACACCCTGAGGGACACATTACATTTGTGTCTATTAACCTTCCACATTGACATTCACAGGGCATACGTTGTCATTCACATTTGTCGGTGTACATGCGTGTGACTTGTACATGTTTTCTCATTTGTCCTGATGTCTTTCTTCTCACCTGTCCACCTAGTATCACTAGTTCTGTACATGTATTCTGGACAGGTTACCTTCATACCCCTAACCTGTACACATTATGGGTAAACACCCTGAAGTTTGTCCTTGTTACATTTGTCATAGTGATGTGCCTTTCTGGTAAATTGCTGGCAAGGCATTACGGACTGTGCGGTAGATAATAGTGACTGACATTTCCATTACATGATTAGTAACACTCATAACATCCGTATTCATGGGTATGCCAGTATTCTCACAATGTTCTGACTTTGTCTGGGGTATATCTAATATAGTCCCTATTTGTATTTCATGTACTATGCCTTAGTGCAGCTGTGTTATTCTGACAGTTTGCCAGTTATGGGTACCATCTTGGTCGTACGCATGTCCATCCATGATTATCGCCTACATGACACTGATATAGGGCCCTACATATTGCCAAAATGGTTTCTGCAATATCCAGTGGATGGTTTGCCCCATTATTGGGGATATAGGCTTGTGCTATACCCACATCACTCCCGCGGGGCGGGCCTACGAAATCCCTGCCAAACGGCACCTAAGCCCATATCTGCATACCCATGATTCCCATACCTGACAACCCTCTACAGTACCCATTACACATTTTTAATGTGTGCGTTACTGAAGTGTGGAGACACTTGTATGCACTCCCCACTCTCTGGATATCAGTTCGTACGTCATACATTCTATCGACACATGTGTCATCACCCTTGCACCTGATACTGTTGCATGTACAGCTATTTCGTATTTGCTGCGGTCACTTCTTTTGCGTCAATGTCAGTTGACACTACATATTCCAATTTATGGAGTCCTGCAATGGACACCTATCTGCATGTTTAAAGTGTAGAACTTGCCGGACTGTCACTTTCTGGCCAATGTTTTTGAATGCTGCGGTTTATTCACCTTTCCTGCATGTCTGTTTGTCTACCCATATTAGATGTAACGTCGCCTATTTATGTACATATGTCATATCTACGGGACATAAGTCTGTTGTGTATACATATATACATGTACAATCCTCATTTCATAACTTGTTTTGGTTTACGTCTGTGGATTATGTGTATACACATATATCTATATCCATACCATACCTTTCCACTATACAGATTGCCGCTGAGTGTACAGCTGCTTGCCCCTTTATCTTCACTGTGTTTTACATAAACCTGTGTCTATCTGGCAATGTAGTGGCATTTCATCTGAGACTTATGGTGGGGATTTCTGGCAAGCAATTCAGGTTACGACTGCATACCCTTCAGAGAATCCATGCTACTGACACACCCATTATTCTGTCCACTTTCTATGTTTGTTCTGGCACATATCTGGGGTTTGTCCCTATATGTACCGGTAGTTTGCATGGCTTCATCCGGTTTCATACTTTACGAGGTTAGCGGGTTTGAGCCATGTATAACTAACGTGGGGGAAACAGCATTCATTTACTATGCTGTGAGCAGATCACAAATGCACAGGCGCACTTGCATTTCCTTATTGTAGGTTACGCACGGGCGTGCATACATATCCTTATTGTGGGTTACATATGTTTACTAAGTCTTTGTGCTTATGTGGGCTTTATTACTTGTGACAGTACCAGTACTTATCTGTAATCCCATTAACGGATGTTTGCGAAACACACGTTCACCTTTACATATTTAACTGTCTGTACAGCACAGACGCATTCATTACACTTTCACATTATATGTGCTGTAGTCGTTGTTCAACCGGGACTGCATTCACGTTGGCCGGATGCTGTAACCAGTATACGTTTGGTGTTCTGACTCATTTATATGCATACCCATAGTACATAGCTACATTAACATATGCCTCTCCGCTTCACTTACATCACAGGCATCCATTCTCCTGCTGGGAAGAATGCAGTACTACATGTTACACATTCCCTATTCCCTACTGCTCTGGACCCAAGCTGCATATTTCATCACTGCAGGGATATTCAGAACCCAAAGGCTTATATTCCTAACACATACAGGTCTTTAATTGTCAGGGTGTTCATGTGGTGATCTGGGTTTAGGCTTGTCCGACTGGTGAACGGAACTGCCCTGACTGTGTTCAAATGTCAGACAAAGCACATGGACAGGGATTGTACATTTTGAACATTTAATCTGTTTACAGACACAGGTGTTTGGGCACCTGTCCGCAGCTTATGATGTTGGCAATACATGATATGGGTGGGGGTGGTTACGATACATAATCCACGGTGAGTGGTGTTCCCATTCACATTTGACTATTTCTTGTATTCATTCTTACGGGGTTATTATTTTGCACATGACGTAACTATGAATTAACTACAGGTACGCAGTAGTACAGTCAACATATGTGACGGTTTGTTACAGTATATTTGTATGGACCTCTGTAATACTAGGGACTACCCCACATCCTTCACAACATTTCCTGCTTATGTACATACTATTATTCAGTGAACTTTCGAAGCTTGTGGGAGCAGTAATTACATCTGTCCCTATTTGTCCTCCCATCCTTTTGGGCTTTGTCCAGGTTTTGTTGCTGTAATAGGTTGAGAGGTGGTGTCAGTATATGATTGAGTTGAATATATACTGTCGATAATTCGGTGGGGTGTAGGGTTACCACTTGTTCCTCTTTGCGAGGGGAGGTCCCACTTTGGACAGTTGTGTCCTGTGACGACACCTAAGACATGGCAAATGTCCTGTGATTTTAAGACAATAATATATTTCTTATTTTCTGTACTAGTTGCATGATACAGGTATTTTGTATCTGGTACACATAACTATTATTTGGGATAGCATAAGCTATTCAAATGCAATGGCATGAGCTTTTATCTTGGCATACACATGTAATTCTGTCCTTTGCACTGGCTGGGGGTATGTTTTATCCAGCAAATTCTCACATTTCTACAAGGGATGTCCCACCTTGGCCATCTGAACAGGTGGCAACCCTAGTGGGGTGACCTGCATGGTGGGCAGCTGTTCCATCCTGCGTAGTATGAATTGCATGTCTGTGTAGAAACTGAACAGTACCATGACTACACATACATGTTTTGTCCAGATGTGTACAGTAATGGACACTGTGGCGTGTAAACAACTCTGAGGTTTCAACAGGTTACCTATCCCATGCGAGATGTACACACATTTTGCCATAACATTAACGTGCAGGCATTTGGATTTACGTACCTGTGATGAGATGTTTACATTCGTGGGATACATATTTGCAATCCGGACACTGCCTAGGATGATACTTCCTACTACATATGGGGAATACTCGCTATGTGCAGGTGTATGGATGCGCAAGGCTGGTAGCTGGATTTGGTGGACATTCGGACATGGGTGCGGGTTATGTGCTATACTGGGGTTGTTGCGTATTGCATTTGCATGCATGGGTTCTACTTTTGGATATCCCGGTTCCGCGTATTGCATCCTATGTGTATGTGACGGTTACGTTCCTGTTCATGTGCATAGCACATTTTAATATACATATGTTTGTGTGTGTTTGGTATACAATTTGGACTGTCAGGTTTCTTTACGGTTGTTATATAGCCACAACTGCCCTGCTGTGTACTATCACTACCACTGTGGAACTGCTGGTGACCATACCCATGGGGCTAGACGTGTGTATTGGCGGCACGCTGACATGATGCGCTTCACTTCCACAGGGTATAACTTCTGACAGTGCAGTACATTACAGACACACAATTTTAAATATCATTTGTTCCATGGGCGGAATATTATCTTATGTTGCGTGCATTTCTGTTTGGTTCTCCATTTTGTGTGGCCCGGAACTGTCTTGCATGCTTTGCATACATTTCATTATCCTCGGACACTGATAGGTGCAATTACTATTGCAGGCAGGCTATAATATTCAGCAGTTTAGGTTGCTCATCGCCAGCTGACATTGACACGCCTCCGGTCGCAGCTTAGTAACGCCCCATGCACTCGCGCTTGTGTCCTATGCACATGGATGTGGTAGCGGCGCACCTTCATTAATATGCATATGGTGCTACTACACCATTTATACACCGCACTGCTGGCGCAGGCCTTACACCGGCCTTGCGCCAAGCTTCATGAATCCGGGCGATGGTCTTCATGTATGTAAGTAGGATTATAGCACTGTGTTTTCTCTTAAGATTAGCTAATTTAGAAAGTTAGATTAAGTGTTTTTCTTTGACATCAGACCTGCCCTACTGTATTATTTTAAGTTTCTATGTGATCTCTGAACTCTTAGATATCTCTGTGGTGTAGTAGTATTTTCTCATGTTTTAATTATTTATTATTAAATATTTTAAAAACCTTTACCTGTGGCTAGTTTGTGCAGAGAAGTAGGCTCTAGAGTACATTGCATATTTATAGATGTTATCATAATAGGCCACTCTAAAAAGCCTTAGACTGAATAGTCACATTACCAATTGGATAATAATATTTCACAGCAATAATTGGACACTCTTTCAAGGGCCTTTGGGTAGCTGATAATTATTAAGCTGGTGGTGGCAGGAATTACTACTATATAGTCTGGGTAAAGGGGCACAGCTAGAGAATCTGTGTCAGCCTTTCCCAGGAGTGTCTGTGAAGTTGTATAAATACTTATCTCAAAGTGTGGGTATGTGCCACCTACCTGGGCAGGGACAGCTCAACCTTTCTGCGAAGCACTGGTGGAACAAAAAGGGTACTGGAGGTTAGCTTGCCAGCTAGGCTGAGATCTGGACCCTGTAGCTGTGCCAGTGGGGAGTCTTATTGGGGACCTGGAGAGCAAGGGAGCAACCAGCCCCAGACTGACTGTGATCTCTGTGTGCACTTAAGGGAAATTGTACATTACTGTGTGTATTAGTTATCCTTTCCTCTTCTAGGAGACGACCTCCCTGGTGTTAGTGGTGAGCATTGAGGCTCTTTGATTGCTGAGCCAGGGCACGGTTGTCACAAGTGGTGGCAGTGATTGGGATAAGATATCCTCACAAGTGTTTGGCAGTGGCATGGGTTGAGAGAATCCTGTAGCTTATGTACAGTGACCTTTGAAAGTGTTTTGTACTCTAAATCAGCCATGCAGAGTATACTCAGAGTTCAGATCATAATTGTTTTTTTTTTTTGTTAGATTAGTTGGTCAGGGTGAGCAGGCAGCTTGTCAGCACAGGAATATGGAAAGCTGACAAGGAGCCAGCTGGTGGAGATGTGCCAGGCTAGGGAACTGGGGCATGGAAACCTGACTGAGGCAGACCTGATTGTAGCCTTGGTTACAGCTGCATCAGCAAACAGCATCCAGGAGGACAATCAGACTGGCAGTGGAGATACAATATCCACAGAAAATGGGCAGCTTAACCTTTCTGCGAAGGACAATCAGATTGACAATGGAAATACAATATCCTCAAAGAATGGACAGCTCAACCTTTCTACAGTAGACTTAAAAATCCAGCTGGAGCTAAAGAGACTTGAGTTGGAGGCCAGACATTTGGAGATAGAAGCCGAAGAAAAGGATCATCAAAGGAAGCATGAGAGGGAAATGCTGACTCTTTGCCAAAGTCATGGAGGTAATGGGGAAGGCAGTAACTTGACCCGAGAAGCACAACAGGTCAGTAAATTTCTTCCACAATTTAAAGAGCAGGATCATTTTGATAGTTTCGTTCACATGTTTGAAAGGGTATGCAAACAGTATAGTGTTGACCAAAGGCTCTCAGTACGGTTCCTGACCACCTTACTTCATGGGAAAGCTATAACTTGTATATCACAAATGCCTGACTCTGTCTATTTTGATTATACTGCTGTAAAGAAATATATGTTACAATATTTTAAGCTAACACCTGAAATGTATAGGAAAAAATTTCGTGAGCATAGACACAAGGCAGATAAAAATGTATGTGAATATGTTGCTGAAATGAGCACTTATTTTCATAGCTATGTGAGTGGATGTCATGTCATCACTTTTGATGGGCTGGCAGACCTTTTGGTGAGGGAACAAGCCCTTAGCACTTTGCCTGAGGACATGAGGATCTGGTTAGCTTATAGACAATGTGCTATTCCAGATGAGTTGGGGAAGAAGGGAGACCTATACCTGGCCAGCAGGACAGCCCTCCACAGGAAGGGGACCCCCAGTACTGCTCATGGGTCTAAAGGAACCCATGGTGGGCAGCACAGACTGCCCCAACAGAATCTGCCAGTAGCAGGGGAAGCCACTAGTTCAGGTACATGTCTAGGAGCTAGGGTTAAATATTTTAAATGCAACCAGTGGGGCCATGTGGCATACAGGCGTCCACAGAGGCAAGGTGGGAAACCAAAGGTGAGGGAGCCAGTGAGTGGGAAAGACAAAATGCCTACAGTAGGTTGTCTTGAGACAGCAGGGGTATGGAACTACCATCCTGCAGATGTCGTGAGAGGGAATGATTTGGATGAGCAGTGCTATATACTTATGCAGTTACATGCAGTGTGGCTAGGAGACACGCATGTGGATCTGGTAGCCTGGGGGAGACCCAGACAGACTGCATACTTACAGCGAGGACTGTTGAGGTGGTTACTTCAGGGAGTGAGCTATGCTGTAGCAGTGAGACTGAATGTGAGCCACAGCTGCTTGTGGGTACTGTTGTTCCCTTGGACAGGGTAACCGCAAAGGTAGAGGTGAATAGTAGTACCCAGGCTGACAGTGAGGCGCCAGTGTCAGAGGATACCTGACTTCCTGTGGAAGGGGAGCTGGGAAAGGTTACAAAGAGAGAGTTGAGACAGGATCCACTGTCAGACCCTACATTGCAAGGCCTGAGGCAGGTAGCTAGGGAGGCACCTGATTCTCAAGGGGGGGTCTGTATACTGGAGCAAAGGGTTACTATACAGAGAGTGGACCCCTGAGGGAGGGCTAGAAGGTGAGAGAATACAGCACTTGGTAGTGCCTAGAGCTTACCATCTGGCATTTCTAGCCATAGCCCATGATATTCCATTTGCAGTACATATGGGCATGAAATGTACAAAGAGGCATATTATGCAAAACTTCTATTGGCCTGGAATTTCCAGAGATGTAACAGGGCACTGCAAGACCTGTGAGCAGTGCCAAAAGGTAGGCAAGGTAGGAGACAAGGTGAGAGCTTCTTTGATGCCATTACCTGTGATTGAGGAGCCATTTCAGAGGGTAGCTATGGATATTATGTGTCCTCTAAGTACCCCAAGTTCCACAAGGAAAACGTATATCCTAGTAATAGTGGATTATGCTGCACGATACCCTGAGGCAGTGGCTTTGTCATCCATTGTGGCAGAAAAGGTGGCAAATGCTTTGTTAGAGATTTTCAGCAGGGTAGGTTTCCAAAAAGAAATACTGACTGACCGAGGTGCCAATTTCATGTCAGACTTGCTGGCTTGTCTGTCGAAGTCCTGCGGTGTGAAGCATATGAAGACCACTCCCTACCATCCCCAGACTAATGGTCTTGTTGAGAGATTAAACTCCACAATCAAGTCCATGCTACGGGCATTTGCAGATCAGTTTAAGAGGGAGTGGGACAAATACTTGTCCCATCTGTTATTTGCTTACAGAGAGGTTCCCTAGGAATCCACAGGTTTTTCACCTTTTGAGTTGCTGTATGAGCATGGGGTGAGGGGACCTCTAGATTTAATTCGAGATGAGTGGGAAGGTGAGTGTGAGTCTCACAAGGAGTCTGTTGTGGCATATGTCTTAACCCTCAGGACAAGGCTCAGGAAACTCATGGGCTTGGCCCAAGAGAACCTGGCAGAAGCCCAACAACATAAGGAATGCTTGAGCTAGAGAAGATGCTGTGGGGCAGCAGGTAATGGTTCTCACTCCTGTCAGACACAACAAGCTGCAAGCAGCTTGGGAGGGACCCTACAAAGTGGTAAGAAAGGTAAGTGATGTTTACTACATGGTGGAAGTGCTAGGCAGATGGCAGACGCACAGATTGTACCATGTTAACATGATGAAACCTTACCATGATAGGGAGGGCCTTGTGCTGAGCATTTGCAGTGGATTGCAGGAGGAGTCTGAGGGAGATCTGGGGACTGATCTTCTAAGTGAGGCTCGGGCTGACACCTCAGTGAAAGGGGTAGCAATGTCCCAGCAGCTATCCCCATCCCAGGTTCGAGAAATCTGAGCAGTGTTGCAGGAATTTGGGGACGTGTTCACTGGAAAACCAGGGTGCACCCACCTGGTGCAGCACCAGGTGGATACAGGACCCCAAGGGCCTATTAGGCAGGCCCCTTATAGGGTGTCTGAGAGAGTCAAACAGACTCTGAGGGAGGAGGTACAGGAAATGTTGGAACTAGGGGTGATTCAAGAATCCAACAGTTCCTGGGCCTCACCAGTGGTGTTGGTCCCAAAGAAGGATGGCAGCACCAAGTTCTGTGAGGATTACAGGAAATTAAATAGTCACACAGAGTCGGATGCTTACCCCATGCCTAGGACAGATGAGACCCTAGAGCAGCTGTGTGGAGCTAAGTATCTTACAACCATTGATCTTACCAAGGGTTACTGGCAGGTACCCTTGACTCCCAGTGCTAGAGATAAGTCAGCCTGTGTGACTACTTTTGTCATGTATGAGTTCACAAAGATGCCCTTTGGGATGAAGAATGTCCCAGCGACTTTACAGAGGCTGGTGGATAACATCCTAGCAGGAGCAGGAGGGTTTGCCCTTGCTTACCTAGATGATACTGCCATCTACAGCCATTCCTGGCCAGAGCACATTCAGCATGTCAGGGAGGTGCTGGGCAGACTACAGAGGGCAGGGTTGACCATTACGCCAAGCAAATGTCAGGTGGGTATGGCAGAGGTCTCCTACCTTGGACATAGAGTGGGGAGTGGTAAGATAAGGCCAGAACCTACCAAGGTGGAAGCTATTCAGGCATGGCCTGCACCTGTTACCAAAAAGCAGGTGAGGGCATTCTTAGGGACAGCAGGGTACTACAGAAAGTTCATCCCCAGTTATAGTACCATAGCTGCTCCCCTCACAGACCTGACAAGGAAGAACAAGCCAGATAAGGTAGTGTGGACCCCAGCACATGAGCAGGCAATTCAGAAGCTTAAAAAAGCTTTGGGATTACCCCCTGTGTTAGCCAGTCCAGATTACAACAAAGAATTTGTTGTGCAGGTGGATGCTTCAACCATGGGCTGGGGGCTGTACTTAGCCAGATTTCTTCAGAGGGGGAAGTGCACCCAGTTGTTTATCTCAGTCATTGGCACCAACCCAGGGAGGAATGCTATGCAGCGGTAGAAAAAGAATGTCTAGCCATAGTGTGCATTGCAGAAACTTCAGCCTTATCTGTATGGAAGAAAATTAACTGTAATGATAGATCACAACCCTCTAACATGGTTGAGCAGAGCCAGTCAGCAAAATGCCAAATTGCTGAGATACAGCCTGGGATTGCAAGCATATGATATGTCAGTGCAGCACCACAGTGGAAGTAACAATGCCAATGTAGATGGGCTGTCAAGACAGGGAATGGGATGAGGTGCACTCAGATAGACCTAACCCTCTCAAATGGCGTTTCTCAAGGGTCACTTGAAAAACTAGCTTGAGTTCTGCAGGGGGGAAGAGATGTGAAGATTGGGAAAAGATGAGTGAAGGCTGCCAGCCTAGTCAAATAGAATTTGATACATAAATTCTATCATTTGTATAAATAAATGTAAAATACTTGCTTGTGTTTTTAAATGAAAGAAAACACTGTAAAATGTGAACTTCAAGATTGTTGCAACATTGCCATCTGCTGTAAGGAATGTCAAGTCAAGCATTTCAAATGTTCTTTGAAGTTACAGTTATCTAAAAAAGTGGTGCCGAAGTGGCCATTTGAACACATTCCTTCTATTGTCTTAACTTAAGGAATAATGGTTAGAGTATACATGTAAAATGTCTTTTATTGTTGTAGTTTCCTGAGCAGGTGTTAGCTTGCTAAATAATGCAGTTTGTTTGCCTGGGAACTCCAGACTAAGTGTCAAGATGATGTAATGTGAATACTGGGAAAACCTAAGTGTCAAAATTATGTAATTTGGGAAGGCCTTAGCAGTGCTGTTTGTTAGTGAGTTTTAAAAACTATTGTTGAGAGAGAGACTAAAAGCATTTGTCTTGGACCATCAAACCCCAGTACTGCTTATGCTCTTTATGTATGTAAGTAGGATTATAACACTGTGTTTTCTCTTAAGATTAGCTAAAGATTAGAAAGTTAGATTAAGTGTTTTTCTTTGACATCAGACCTGTCCTCCTGTATTATTTTAAGTTTCTGTGTGATCTCTGAACTCTTAGATATCTCTGTGGTGTAGTAGTATTGTCTTGTGTTTTAATTATTTGTTATTAAATAATTAAAAAAAAACTTTACCTGTGCCTGGTTTGTGTAGAGAAGTAGGCTCTAGAGTACATTGCATATTTATAGAGGTTATCGTAATAGGCCACTGTAATAAGCCTTAGACTGAATAGTCACATTACCAATTGGATAATAATATTACACAGTAATAATTGGACACCATTTCAAGGGCCTTTGGATAGCTGATTATTATTAAGCTGATGGTGGCAGGAATTGCTACCGTATAGTCTGGGTAAAGGAACACAGCTAGAGAATCTGTGTCAGCCTTTCCCAGGAGTGTTTATGAAGTTGAATAAATACTTATCTCAAAGTATGGGTGCGTGTCAGCTACCTGGGGCTGGGACACAAAGCACTGGTGGGAGAGAGAGGGTACTGGAGGTTAGCTTGCTAGCTAGGTAGAGATCTGGACCCTATAGCTGTGCCAGTGGGGAGTCTTATTGGGGACCTGGAGAGCAAGGGAGCAACCAGCCCCAGACTGACTGCGATCTCTGTGTGCACCTAAGGGAAATTGTACTTTACTGTGTGTATTAGTTATCCTTTCCTTTTCTAGTAGATGACCTCCCTGGTGTTAGTGGTGAGGATTGAGGCTCCTTGATTGCTGGACCAGGGCACAGTCATCACAGGAGGGATCACTTAAGTCATGAAGGAGAAAGGTCAAGGAGAAAAATATTTTCCTTAAGTTTATCACTGAAGTGGTCTTGGTTATTGGATGACATGGGGTGGTATGATAATACATTACAAATATGTAGTTTGGTTTGTGTATTGCAACCTCATTATGGTTTACTTCATAACCCCACTTTATTTCTAACACTCTTCATTTGAAAGGCAAAACTTATAAAATGTTGATACACCAACTCCTAGCTTGATGTGCTAAATTGAATGGAAGAATGTGTGAATGGGTATTTGTGGAACACAGAGCAGATTTTTAAACCTTATCTTGGTGATGGCACATAATCTAAGTTTCTCAAAGGCAAAATAAGCCTTTAGCTCCTGGCATTGAAACATGAAAGAAAAGTCCTACTTTTAATGTATTGTTGCCTGCAGTATTTAGCTTGCTATTTCCATTTATCAGACTCTTCCTCAAAATGGCACCAGGTTTAAATAATAATTGCATTTGGTACTTTAGTCCATTTTGAGAAGATATGTAACCCATCCTTTGCAAAACAAATCCGGGCTCCAGATATTTTCTCACATGCTGAGAGGCACAGCATTCCCATTGATTTAGCACTATGATGTAAACCATTTCTTAAAGCCAATAAACTTTTCCTCATATTTTTATACAGTCATTGAGGAATGAAGGATCTCTCAAACTAAAATGTTTTTACCAGCCTTGGTAAATGCATCAACTAGGTCAGTGATGTTCCTCTCCATCACAGGAGGACAGGACTATCAAGTGCCTTTGATTCTGCCATGGACAGGATACTATGTCTGTCTCTTTATCTAATTTTATGAGTGCAGATTTGGTCCATCTGATTATAGAGTCACCAAAAGAAGCAAAAAATCGCAGAAATACCACTCACTAACAGTGCAGCAAAGATAAGGCAAAACCAGCCTGGATTAGAACAACATGTAAAACATTTAATGAAATCAGCAAAGGTTGAGCACTTTCACTCACATCACACGAGCTTCTTCAGAACTGTTCTGAAGAAGCTCGTGTGATGCGAGTGAAAGCGCTCAACCTTTGCTGATTTCATTAAATGTTTTACATGTTGTTCTAATCCAGGCTGGTTTTGCCTTATCTTTGCTGCACTGTTAGTGAGTGGTATTTCTGCGATTTTTTGCTTCTTTTGTGGATATTTGGTACGCACACGCAAGACGTTGATTATAGAGTCACCACTTACAAGGGCTTCTCAGTATGTTCTGATTTGGATTCAATGATTATGTTGAATTTGATTGTTACATTTTTCATTCTGACTAATGCCTTCTTTCTTTTGATGACTTCCTGGACTTCTGCTTTCCACCACTATCTTTCCTTAGGTACCTTATTTCCATGTCTGGCTTGGCCACATATCTGTTCTGTTGTCCTCACATATGCTGTTTTGGGATTCTGCCAATCTTCTTCAACTCCACCTATTTCCTCATCTTCATGGGGTGCTAGAGTCTTGAGTAATTCCTTAAACTGGTGTGCTTTCTCTCCAGTCATCTTCCAGGTCTTCAGCTTGATCTCTGTTGACCTTAGAACCTTTGTTGACCTCTGCTTGCAGGTGATTGTGGCAACCAGTGGTTTATACTGTGGGCTACTGACTGTTACACTGGGGATGACTTTGCAATCATTGATTCTACCACAGTGCCCTTTCCTTACTAAGAGGAAGTCTACCTGAGTTGTACATAGGCCACTCTTTATGTTGGCCACTCTTTGTATGTTGGCCATTCTTGTATGTGATCTTGTTATCGTCTCTCTTTTTGAACCATGTGTTGGCCATTTGCCAGGCAGAAGTCTTGAATGGCCTGTCTTTCTTTATTCCTCTTGCCTCACCCACATGGACCTATATCCTGTTTTGTCTGTACCAATATGTGCCTTCAAAACCCCCATTATCAACACCAATACATGTTGCCATGCATTATCTAGTTGATAAAGAGATGTGCTTTAAAACAAAAAGCTACAGATGAAAACAAGCTAGACATGAGGAAAGAGTCCAACTGGGCATTCCTAGACTTGAAGAAAACATACAACAAGGTCCCAAGAAAGCTGATTTGGGCAGTACTGTGGTGGTTTGAAGTCCCAGAAACATTGATAGAATTAATGCAGGCTATATACAATGACTCAATGACTCAAGTACGAGCAGTGTTCTGTCTCACAGAGGAGTTCCCAATGGGAATGGGTGTGCACCAACGTTTACCTCTGACTCCACTGCTGTTCATACTGGTGATGGACTATATTAGCAAATGGGTTGGAGGGACAGATCAACAAAGTTGCTGGATGCAGATGATGTGGCATTACAGACAGATTCTGAGCAAGAACTTCAGAGGACGGGGAATGGAATGCAAAACTGAAGGCATATGGGATGAAACTAAGCACAGATAAGAAAGTGGTAAGGGCAGCAAATTGGGGAAATCGGAAGCAGCTGAAGATTAAGATAGAAGGGAAGATAGTGGAACAGGTAAATAGCTTTAAATATCTAGAAGGAATGGTTGAGGAGAAGAGAAGTCTGAATGAAGAGGTCAAAGCTAGAATCAAAGGGGCTTCAGCCAACTGGCATAGAATCTAAGGTGTAGTCTATGACAGAAGAATGCCAAAGAAGCTGAAAAGTAAGGTGTACAGGACAGTGGGGCAACCAGTGCTACTGTATAGTATAGAAACTTGGGCAGTAAAGGCAGAGTGGATTATGAAGCTAGATGTGATAGAAATGAAGTGCCTGAGAAGGTTGTTAGGATGCACATTGTGGAACAGATGAAGAAATGATGACATAAGAACAGAAGCCAAAGTAGCTCCAATTGTAGAAAAGATCAAAGAGAACAGATTACTGTGGTTCAGACACATGAGCAGAAAAGCAGAAGGCAATCTAGTGAAGAAGATTTAGGACAAACAGGAAAAAGTTAAGAGGAAATAAGAATGTCCACCAAACAGTGGCTGGATTGTGTGACAGAAGGTCTGTGACAGTCAGGCATGAGTGTCAAAGAAGGAAGGAGTGTGGCACTGAATTGAGAGAAATGGCTACAGTTAACACGATACCCTAACCCCATGTAGAAAATGGGAAAAAACAGAGTTGATGATGATGACTAATGCCTGTTGAGTTTGTGATGTTTGGTGACTTGAGTCGCATGGCCAGTAGAACAAAGCAGAAGAGGACTCATGCTAAACAGGGTAATACCATATTGGTCATTCTGCTGTAAGTAGTTGGGTACTCACTAACCATATCATATGCAGAGAGCTTTGCTTCAAGACTAAGTATCTGCATCTCTCACACGTGGACTCAGTGCCCCAAGTTAAAGGACATTGTCAGTGACAATGAAGCAATTTAGGCATTGCCTAAGGATTCAGAGTGCATGAAAGATGGAGATGGAGACTTCATGTCTTCTGTACATTTCTGAGCTGCAAGAGGAGCAAGTAGATTTAGGATACTGATGTTGGGATTTAAAATGCTTTAGTGCGATTTTATTATTCACATATCTTTGTCTGCACACAAGCAGATAGCAACTTATTCAAAAGACCCTTATTGAGGGTCATCATCAACCCTTTTTTGCCATTTTCTACATGGGATATGGATGTCGTGTCACCTTTCACCATGTCTCTTCATTCAGTGCCACTCTTTTACCTTCTACAGCAGCCATACCTGACTGTTGCACATCTACCCTCACATAATTCCTCCATCTCTTTGTTTGATATCCTTGTTTCCACTTGCCTTCTTCTTATATGTCCCAAATTGTCTTCTGATTTCCTACACATGTGCCTGAACCACCATATTCTATTCTTTTTGGTCTTTTCTGCAATTGGAGCTACTTTGGCTTTTGCTCTGATACCCAACTTCTTTGTGTGTCCCACGATGTGCATTCTACCACCTCTCTCAGGCACTTTGTCTCTATCACCTCTAACTTCCTCAGCAGCAAACATTTGATCTAGTTTATTAGTGTGGTTCAGTTGTTTTACTATGCAAAGGAACATAGATTAAGGAAATTGGGAGGAGGGAAGTTGCTTGAGTGTGTTACCTAATCAATAGACGCGTATTTAAGTGTGTCATCTGAGGGTTTTGGCTACACTGTTAGTTATTTCTGGATAGTCAATATTCTGGATCTGTGGAACATAGTCATGGGCAAATTCATTTAAATAGAAAACATTACAAAAGGATAGTCTTGCAGTCACTTACAAGAGCCAAAAAAAACCTATACTTGGTAGGGAATACAGAAGTCATATTATTGTAAGGAGCAGTCAACTCCAGAGTCACTTGGTTTAGAAGCAAGGTGGGTAAGTGGAAAAATGTGCTTTTCTTACAGAACTCTGCATTACATACTAGATGTAGTTTAAGCAAGATTTCACAGGAGAAAGTCAAAATCTGTTTACAGTAAGTAAAGGTGCTGGTCACCAGCTCCTCCCACTAGTCACAGCTAATAGAACTTTAATAGCTCCAATAACTCACCAAATGAGACACAGGCTTTTTCTTCCCTAATTCAGAACTTCTAGCCTTAAAGGATAATAACGTTTAGTAAAATAGCACATTGCAATAAAACATGAACATTGCAAATATGCAATCAAATAATGTTAGCTAATCAAACCAAGGAATTTGTCTTTCTTCTAGAATAGTGTACTGGTGAACTATAGATGCAATTCAAGACAGCTATCTCAAGAAAACTTAAAAGTACTTCAGTATATTACTCAGAAGTGTACACTATTTCACTGATTCTTCCTGTTACTGTGTTTAGATTATTTAGTTTGCAGGCATCTACTTACTACCTAAAAACGAAAACAAGGAATACAGAAGGTACAAAACCAATAATTGATTCTTCACTGTATATTAGCCATTTTTATCTTCAAGAAAATAAGCACATTATATAAACAAAACTTCTCTTTTTATGAAATGTATCCCATCAATTCAGAATCTGAACTCTGAATAACTGTATAATATGGCTTTACATGAATGTAATGAAAATATTATACCGTTTAATAAAAATTATTTGTATATTGTCATTGAAAGACTAATTTTAAGTCTCAAGAAACTTCATTCAGTATACAATACCACCAAGAATCTCACCTATAATGGAAGGAACACACTGAAAGGAGTATTTCACCTTGTAAGTGTTGCATTGCGTCTGTTAGTAAAATGCAGTGGGATAGCCAATTAGAAAATACATTTTCTACTTTTTTCAATAATGCAAGAGCTCTAATCTCACTTTTGTATAGTGAGTTTATATTTACTATAGACAATGCATATTTTTCCAGCACTTTTAACATAAAATGTATATTCAAGCTTTAATAATAACTTCAGTAGTAAAAATGGATAATGTATATTACTAGGGGATATCATTTTTTATCTAGACATTGATACATGAGAGCTGCTTTCAGGCCCAAATTATTGTTTTATCAAAGCTTATTAGTAAACAGACAATTAATCTTTACCTTCATGACATAACAGATTATTTCAAACCAAGCCTGCATTAATATTTGCATATCATTCAACCATTTACAGTACAAACAGTAAAATCAATGAGGCCTATGTACCTTAATAAAAAGCTAGTATAATCTTTAGCTAAAGTAATCACTTTAACAAACTTTTAGAATGAACCTCTTTCTTGTAGCTTAGGGATCATGTACCTAAAACCAGACATAAACTCTAAAATTTGAGATGTGGCTTAATCTTTTCCCTGGACAAAGCTCAAACTAAGAAGTGACCTGACATAGTTATTCCAGCTGAACAAAAACTAGCCTTAATCAGGATTATAGGTGCATAGCTTCATTGATGATTACTAGGCTAACCACCTCAGGGGGCATTTATAAGCCTATCCATGCTTCCAAGTGTATCTGACATGTTTTGATACCCTAAGATTATTTTAAGGTGTATATTTAGGCATGGGCATGGATGGTCAAACATTTATAGGCTGCCTGTCTCTAATAGAGACAAAAGTGCCAGACCAGGCCTAAGTTTCTGAATCCCCATCCTCTGGACTAAGTTATTCTTGAATTGGGTTAGGGAAGAACTCTGCTTCATGTGGATGGGAAACCTTTTTCAGAGAAGGGGTAGTCTCTGAGACATATACCTATCCCTCCAACCTGTCCTATTTATGTTACAGACTATGTTTAGGTTACTAAATCTGATAATTCTAATGCTATTTGTTTTGTGGATGTGCAACAGGTCCATCAGAGCAGGACCAGATGATGCTCTGTAAGCCAGGTATAGATAACTCTCAGCAGTCTGTAGGAGACAGAGTACAGGGATAGGGGTTTGAGGCAGTCAACATAGAACATGTTGTTTACGCCGTGTATTCTTTTGATGAGGAATCTCTGAGGACACTTCACTTTTTGCATATAACTGGTCATGTATATACTTAAGGGGTGCTGTACTCAATGATTGCTCTAATGAGGGATGAGTACAGTGGAGCAATGATATCCTTGTCCCTAGATGCAGTACTTTTGCTTATAAGAGTTAGTACCACAGTTGATCCTGGTGCAGAAGGCTGTGGGTTCCATTCCGTGTATTCTTTTGATGAGGAACCTCTGAGGACACTTCACTTTTTGCATATAACTGGTCATGTATATACTTAAGGGGTGCTGTACTCAATGATTGCTCTAATGAGGGATGAGTACAGTGGAGCAATGATATCCTTGTTCCTAGATGCAGTACTTTTGCTTATAAGAGTCAGTACCACAGTTGATCCTGGTGCAGAAGGCTGTGGGTTCCATTCCCACATGAGGCTTGCTGACACTGCAGTTTAACATAAGGGGGGGGGGGGTCACACTCCTGAGTCCGTTATCCTTTGGATGAGACATTGGATCTAGGTCCCATCTGCTTGAGTTGGTGGTAGCTCAAGTGGATGTAAAAGACCCCATAGCACCTAACGAAAAGAGTAGGGAAAGTTTCTTGATGCCCTGGCCAAATTTCCCTTAGTAGTATGAATACCACCTCAGGTCTACACTGAAAAGAGGCTAGCAGTTTCATGATACTAACCTGGTTAACAAAGGATAAATTGGACAAAATGGAATCATTTCTTTATTACCATAGATACATGATAGTTAAAGGCCAGATTTCTGTCTATATTCATTTCCTAATCCTCAACAACTGGGTCTATTCTTAGGGGCATATTATTAATGTGGTAGTTTCCTGGGGTAGCCATCTTCTCAAGAAAGGATACTATTATACATTCCTTAGCATTGAGTTTTAGACTGTGGCTTTGGAACCAGTTATTGGTCTGTATCAGGCCTTCTTGGTGGGTATTTGTGTCTTTGGGGTTCTGTGACAATGTGTAATTTCCAATTTTTTGCAAACGTGGTCAACCAAAGGCCTTTGGTGCTGGACTTGACTTCAGAGACGTAGATGCCAAAAAAGAGTGACCCCCATCAAAGTGCCTTCAGGAATTCTGCTAGAGACTGACCTTTTTGTATACATAGCTTTCCCTATCCTAACTTCTTGGGTCCTATTTTTGAGCCA
This sequence comes from Protopterus annectens, assembly GCF_019279795.1. Taxonomy (NCBI): domain Eukaryota; kingdom Metazoa; phylum Chordata; order Ceratodontiformes; family Protopteridae; genus Protopterus; species Protopterus annectens. Next base: position 464,280,807 of record NC_056732.1, read on the forward strand.
GCTGGGTAGCCAGTTTTGTCATAGGGGTTTATACCTAATTTCATGTGATTTTCTACAGTGCCTGAGTGGGGTATTGTGTTGAATGCTTTGGCCAGTTCAAGGTAGGCAATGTGTACTGCTTTGTCTTTGGCCATTACTTTGGTGATCTTGTCCATTGCTTTGGTGATCTTCTCGAAAATATCCACCAGGATGAGATGACATGACCTGCCCTTGATGAAACCAAACTGGGTTGTATCCAGTGTCTGAAGGTTTCATATGTTATTGTTTATCATTTCCATGATAATTCTTTCCAAGGCTTTGCATATGAGTTTAGTCAGTCTTATTGTTTTATAGTTACCTGGATCTGTAGGTGGTCTGCACTTGCTCAGAGGAATGACAGATGCAGTCCTCCATTTACTTGGCATGAATCGTGTGTGTAGGCTATGGTTAAATAGTGATACTTGTGGCCCTGATAGGTCATGTTTTATGCTATTAAAGATGCATCCTGGGATATTATCTGGACCCTTCAATGCAGTGTTCTTGGCCTTGGAGAGTACATTGAGGACCTGTCCTCTAGTTGAGGAAGTTATGGTTGAGAGTATTTCTTGAATCATGTCTGAGGGGGAGGTAAAACTGGAGATAAATTAGACATTCAGTAGATTTGCTATATCTTATAGCTCAGTATAGGTGGGCTCCATTTTAAACATTATTGTGTATTGCCTTTGAGGTTGCAGACATAGCTGGGGAATGCCTTGTGATCATCTTTGGCCTGGGAGACTACATTTACCTGAGATTTAACTTTTGTCAACTTGATTAGCCTCATGAGTTGCTTGTTTAGAATGGTGAGGGAGTTTGTACCTTGCCTGGCATTGCACTTCCATATTTTTGGTATGATTTTCTTCCTTTTATCATACAATCTATTGATGCTGAGATTTCACCAGAGTGGCTTGTCTTTTGAGTTTGTTCTGTGCTTTTTCTGGGTAGCTACAACTGTCTTCTTTAATTTTTCCAAATCTTTTGGGTATCTAATACCATGATAGGAATGGACCTAATTTCTAAGACAAAGTACAATTAAAGTTTATGAAATTAGTATTGTTTCAATCTTTGATGTCAGCCAAAAGTGCTTTTCCCAGCAGCTGCAATATGCCCAGTACCGACTCCTTCTGCAATTCGTACAGCATTACATGTATTGGTAACATATATAAATAAGATTGTAGATTCTTTTTATAAGACCCATTGCTCCTACTACTATTGGAACTGTCTGTGTATCTTTCTTCCACATTGCTCTCATTTCTGCCTGCAAATCCTGATATTTTATGACTTGGTGTATCTGTGTACACAAGACACTGTAGCCAGTGGGTGTGCTGATTTCAATGACTAATGCTACTTTTGTATTCTTTTCATGGCCACTATATCTGTTTTTTTGTTGCATCTATCTTTTGAACTGTTGTTAATGGGTGATCCCATGTGATGTAGACTTCATCATTTTCTATGATGCTTTGTGGCTCATGTTTCCAGTGTTTTACAGCCACTTCAATACCATAATGTTTGCACAATCTCCAGTGCAACAATTTTGCCACATAGGGAGGGTGGCCTAACGGTTAAGGGGATGACAAGTACACACACAGTATTTCCTTTAAGAGCACACAGAGCCACAGTCAGTCCGAGGCTGGTTTCTCCCTCTTTTTCCAGATCCCCAGTAAGACTGCCCAATTGCACAACTATGGAATTAAGATCTCAGCTGACTGGTAAAGCCAAGACCTCCAGCACCCTTTCTGTCCAACCAGTGCTTTGTGTCCCTGCCTAAGTAGCTGACACACACTCTTTGAGGTTTGATCTACACACACACATGCACACACACGCACACGCACACACACACACACACACACACACACACACACACACACACACACACACACACACACACACACACACACACACACACACACACACCTGGGAAAGGCTGGCACAGGTTTACTAGCTATGCCCTCTTTTCCCTAGACTCTAAGGTAGTTATCACTGCCACCAGCCAACTCCTTATCAGCTACTTTAAGGCCCTTAACAAAGGGTGTCTAATCTTACTGTGTAATGTTATTATTAATACAAATGACAGTTTGACCAAGAGCAGGTCTGTTAGGAGTGGCCTGCATATTGTCACCAAATAAATAAGCAAGTAGTCTCACAACTTAAATATCTCTACAGGGATCAGCCGCAATTAAATATTTAAATATATTTAATAATAAATAAAAGAACAAGACCATACTAAATATATATTCACAGTGACATCAGAGTTCAAAACCACAGGAAATATTTAAAACACCATTGCAGGACAACCTCAAGTAAATAAAGAAAAAATATCTAAAATAAGCTTTGCTATATTCCTGCCTGTATCCAAGAGAGTTACTATACCCTAGTTAACTTCAGAGCAAGGCAGATGTGGTGAATGATTCTTGTTGCCAGGTCCAAGACATACTTCAAATAGCTGTGTCTCTCTAAGAGACCTCTAAAATGAATATCTCAAATATTACTGCTGGGATAGCCTGCAGAATGACATAATTTCTTGTCATCTGACTCCATCCCAGGTGAAACCCCCACTGCTAGAAGCTAGCAGTATTTAGCATCTTCCTGTGAAAATACATATACCTCAGATCTTTGGCAGATGCTGGAAGTCATAAAACAATTGCAGTAATTAATTCTGAAGACAATACAGAAAACTTCTCAGCACAGGCACTCTGTCTCTATCTGCCATAAAGTAATTTAATTTCAGCTATTTTTCTAAAAATTTACTAGACTGAGGTGAACCTCCTGTATCCCAGTTTCCACTGTTAAAATATATACATTTAAACAGTTACAATAGTGCATGTGCATTTCTGTTCTTTTTCAGTAGGGTATACTGTGGTTATATTTAGCTTCAAGCAGTTTGATATACACATGACATACAGTTCTAATATATTTGTAACACAAGCATCTTATATAAGTACATCATGTTGATATTCACAAATGACATATAATTATTTACAAAATTCCAGATAGCTTTGTTGGCAGAATCTCCCTTTGTCACAACTTCCATGATGGTATTCAATTTCCCCCCTTCCTTTCCTTCACTGCCCTGTGTTCTTGGGATAGAAGTTTATCAGTTATTAATTTTAGTTGCACAGTAATATACTTATTTTGAATGGATCTCTATGGACAGTCTTAATTACTGTATTCATTTGTTTTATCAAACTTCTGACTTTTTGGGTTTTATTGACCTTCCTCAGTCTGTTTCTTTCTTTGATCTTAATATGTCTATCTCTATTAAATCAAGCAACTCTTCTCTTAGCTCATTTTCATCTAAACTGAGGGCATTTTTTTGTTTGTTTTCCATTTCCTGCATGCATTCTATAGAAAGTTCTGTAGGATCTTCCTGTGGCATATTCTCTTCCATTTCATTCTGTTCCATCCGTTTCTCTATTATAATGGAACTCACTGGCCTATCACTCCTCGACGTTAACTGTGTTACAGTTTCCGCAGTTTCCTGTTCCTTCCCTTGTTGTCCAGCTTCAAGTGAACATTTATACTGGTTTCCTGTGAAAAGCTCCAAAATATCTTTATATGGCACCTGACCTATTGCTTCCCATTCCACTGGTTTCCCCTTAATTTTGATGTCCATTGCTCTATCCTCTTGTGGTGCTTTCTGACTTAGATTTTCTACATTGAATCCTTCACTTTGCAAGTACTCCATAACCTCAGTTTCTATTTCTTTAACTTTGCCATTACTAATCTCCTTTTCTACTTTTCCTCTTTGTCTTCTTATTTTTTGTATTGTAAAGTTTTCCATGTCTGGATTGCTTTGCCTGCGTTGTTTCCCTTGAAATATATTTGGCACCGCTCTTTTTGTATTGATTAGTTTTGCTTTCTCCTTTGCATAGATATTACACCATATTAAATCTCTTTTTCTTTCCGATATCCATATTTCTTCTTCAGACATCTCCTGATCTTCCTGTTTTTTGAGTTTGCCCTGTGCTTATTCTGGGTAGCTACAACTGTCTCTAGGTAGCCATTAACATGATTATACAAGGTTTTTGAGAACAATTCTGCATAGACAGGTGTGCTCAGGGTTTGGGGGTGCTAGGATGTGACTTAATAGCATAAGTTTTCCTTAGAATAATTCCTAAAAATTCCAGGGAAAGCTGATGTCTGGAGTTTTACTTTTATTTCAAAGGAGGACATTACACTAGTGGGAGTTGCAATGTTCTACCATGTTTGTGAGGACCAGGTCAAGGATTGTAGCACCTCTAATAGGCATGTGGACTAACTGGCTCAGGGTGTTCTTGTTTACAAAGTCCATGAGTAACTGGGCCTGCATGTTTGGGGTAGTGTATGCTTCCCAGTTTATAGTGGGATAGTTAAAATTACCCTTGAATATGATGTTAGATCAAATGAGAAGTTCCTCCTGTATATTTAACTATGTTTTATGGGTTTTCTGGCTCATAGAGGGAAATCTATAGCTTGCAAGAATATGGTATGGGACCCCTTGCTTATGGGAATTTGGACATAGAAATACTCAAGTGCATAATACTGTTTGATCAGCCTTGTGTTGTGTTTGCTTTTGATGTAAATTGTGATATCTCTACTTTTTGTCTCCTCATGTGCAGTAGCTGGTCTAAATGTGTGGAAGTCTTTATAGCCCTACACTGCCAAGGTGCTTTCAATGGCTTTAAACCATGTCTCAGAAACTGCACAGATATATACCATCTACAAGATGAGGAGAGCTTGCAGGGAGTGAAATTTCTTGTTTAATTCCTGGCACTGAGCATTGATACCTTTAGATTTTCTTGAGTTGGTTTTCCTATGTCAGAATGTTTATTAGGTTGTCAATGCCTAAAAAAGGCATTATGAGGGATGGACAAGCTTTTAGTCATATTCAAAACCTAGAGGAGGCAGGTACAGATCATTTCTGGCAAAGCAGAGTGGTCAATCAACCATATCTTCCCAGGCTGACAAATATTGTACCCCTTTGTATGACACCAAAAACTGAACTAGTTAAAACTAGTTATCTTCTGTTCATATTGTGGCATCATCCCTGGAGAAGGTAGAATGCTGCTCAGTGCTTGGCTAATACTGGCCTGGGACACAGTGTCAGAGAGCTCCCTTATGACTCTCTTCATATAGTTCAGGTATGTATGTCTCGGGCCATTTACATCAACATTGACTATGACTGTGTCACATACTGGAACTTGTTGTTTATTGATGTGAGTGCATGATCTGGTGGATCCTGAACCCTGATAGGTGACTGATTTTGACTTTCTCCTTACTCACTCTGATGAGTGGGACATCTATGTACCTCAACACGGAGTCTGCTATGACCATAATATTGGGTTCTGTTGTGTGATGATTTGGCTTATAGACTTAAAAGTTGAAATGCCTTGTAATGTGTGATAAGTATCTTAGTGGGTGCTGTTTCGGTAGAGTGCTTTTGAAGGTAGTCTTACACCTCAAGTTTTTGGATATATTTCAAACCATATATCTTCAGAAAAAAAAATGACTTTAGATATCAGCAGAATAAGCAACTTTAAAACCCCTAATATATTGTATGGTACCCAGAATCATCCTGCACTAAAATTTCTGGCTAGCCATTAGAATATGGGGAGGGAGTGGGTCTAATCTTGCTGCTCCTCTCTTCATATTTATATGCCATAATATTGAAACCTGCATTCCAGTGGATAAACCTTCTTTATGATAGTCTGGGGAAGAGATACAAGCTAAGCAAATTATGATACAAAAACATTTGCTTACATCCTTATAATGAGCAGAACTTTATTACTGTGGTCATGCTGTAAGCAATTCTGGAAAGGCTTCAAGCCTAGTGGAACTAAGCTGGTCAGCAAAGGATAAATACATTAAGTAATTAATTAATTAATTAAATAAAACAAAGTGGCAACCTTTCTAGGCACACTCTTTCTTTTAACAGTTATTTAAAGAACTTTAAATTATTTTCTTGTATGCTTTTGTGTGATGTCGCAACTTATTT
>NC_056732.1:464289298-464316798 GCF_019279795.1 Protopterus annectens
TCCATTTATCTGTAGAGATGGCTAAAAAGAAAGAAAGCATTTCCATTTGAAAAACTGTGCAGTTAAGAATTTTCTCATCTTCTTCTGTTGTGTGCAAAAGATGAAATAATTTGTTGTAATCTTTATATTTCCTTTCTGCAAAATGAAGAATTACACAGTTGCTCCAAAATGCTTTTACTACGAAAGGACAAAAGAGAATGCACTGTGGGTCGGAATCCCCAAACTCTACGCTCCAAAAAAAAAAGCCAGAAAAACTTTTTTTAAGTGTTATTTTTGCAGGGAGGGGGGGGTCACACCAACTCAAAGAAGGGGGAAATTCCCCCCAAAAGGGAATCACTGCCACCACAACTCACTGACATTGATTTCCTATGGAGGAACTCCAGTTGTCATTAAACTGAACCTTGGGCAATTGAAGCTTGTAGCTTTTAATATTCATCAACCAGTAGGGTTGTTGTTGGTCTTTTCCCAATTAGGGGTCACCACAGCAGAACACTGGTCCGCTAACAATCGGCAGTAGATCTTTATGGTGTCGAGTTGCCAGCCCGACACCCAACTTTCAGCGAAGGCACACCCATTCATGCATGTCTTTCGGAAGCCACTCGACTCCAGAGAGGACATGCAGACTCCACACAGAAGGCACTCCAGCCGAGAATTGAACAGGAGAACCTCTTGCGGTGAGGTAACAACATTACCGCTTTACCACCGCGTCAACCAGTAGGGTAATGCTCCGAAAACAAACAAGAATGTAATACATGGTGCATTCTGAAATTGGGAAAAAGACTACCTTGCTATACAGCTCTCTGATTTCAAAAGAGGTACGTAGCAAGTTTCGTTATGCAGCTTTCAGAGCTGTTATAATACAGCTTTCACAGCATCCACCACTGAATGGTACTAGGAAATGGAAACATCCTTGAAAGTTGTAAAACACTTTGTTCTTCCATGCAAAAAACATCTGTATTGAAGAGTTTAACACCTTTTAAAGCAGTTAGTCCATTAAATATACAATTAGTTTCCATCTGCTTTCTGACAATGGTAAGTATTTTATGACTTTCAAAGCTGTAAAACACTTTTTGTTCCTACTTTTTTCTCTGTAACTAACAGTATATTGGAGCAGCTGTTCCATATACTATAAATTATTATGATTGTGTTTCTCTAGTTATAATTACTTGTAACCAGAATCATAGTTAGTAGCTTGGTTAACTGCTGCCTTGTGCCTCCCTGCCCCCCCCCCCAAAAAAAAAAAGGTCTTCACAAAGTTGAAGACAAAAAAAGTCTCCTTTTCTGTTGTTAGAAACTGTAACAAGCTGCTTGCTACAACTACAACAAAGAACTTGGTACAATTTATCAATGTAAACTGGATGCTTCAGTGCTTCAGCTATGATCACAAATGTTGTATTGGCATTCATTTATGACACCATAATATCCTCATGGCTTCATAAAGCAATGACTTCATATAGCAATGGCGGTAATGCATACCAACACTATTAGCACCTGCCAGTCCCGCCCTACCCTAGTTACAGTGCTGCTTGTTATGATGAGAAACCCAGTCATTATCCTCCATCTTATACACTGCGTAAACTTTATTATCTTTGTGTAGCCCACACAGTAACAAGTGTTCATGCTAAAAACCTGTAAACAAGCTGGGACCCTTACAGATGTAAACTAATAACAGGAAAGCATTCTCATTAGTGAAAACATACAGTTTAGATAGAACTACTCGTATTCTTTCTGTATGACAGTGAACAAATAAATCAAGTTCTTTTTATTTCCATTCTGTCAGCTGAAAAGTTAAGCAGAGGTACTCAGGAACAAAACGTGTTGACTGTAATTGTTAGGACATCTGGTTTCTCCCTAAGGTGCAGATTTTTTAAAAGACATTTTACTTTTCCTGCAATCAGATCCTGATTTGTTTGGATACACAGTATATCCAGATGTTGCATTTTATGGACATTTTGTGTATACCACTGCATCTGCCAAAGCCATATTCTGCTGGAACTCTAAATAAATAATTGGATTGCTTTCAGTATCTTGGCATGTTGCTCTTTACATCATATCGCACATTGTGCAAGGACATTAGTTCTATGATAGGTCTTTTTTTATTTATTTAATTATTTAATTACCAGGTCAATACAAGTTACTTTAGGTAGAAGGACTCATCTGCAAAATCACAAGGCTAATAAGGCATTGCCAGAATTGTACAGTTATACAAGACAAGAAAGCAGAAAAATAATGAAGGCAGAACAACCAAAGCAACAAAAGCTCATTCTAAATGTGCCTGTTTCCCATTATTCATGCATTGTAAAATGTATTCTGAGAGCATTTACAGTGGAATACAGGAAAGGAAGGGATACAGATTGTCTTAAACTGCATGTTTTGAACACTATGAAGTTTCCTGCTTGAAGAACTTATCCAAGAAATTTAAAAGGTTGTCAGAGAACTCATTTAGAATGTTACAACTATTGGAACCATTCATACTGAGTGCTGAAAGTGATTATGATCACCGAAGCTTTTATATAGTATTAATTAAAGAATTTGTATGGAATAACACTATATTTTGCCTCTAATGTGAAAAGATGCATTTAGAGAAGTAGCATTCAGTGTTAATGTCACATGATCTTATTAAAGGAGGTGGTTGTGATGAACATAGTGCATGTGGTTTGTGAATACTTGTCCTTATGCATATACATATATATTAAAACACAGGCACACACACAAGCATGCACACACACACACATACACACACACACACACACACACACACACACACACACACACACACACACACACACACACACACACACACACACACACACACACATCCATGGCTCCCTTACACATGCCTGAGGTGAAATTGCTCGAGGGTCAGTAACCAGTAGAAAAAAAAGATGAATGGCATAACACTGAACACATTTCCCACAGAAAGTCATAGTTGATGTGGTTTCTAAGTATCTAACAGCAATGATTCACTTATTTTGGGAGATTTTTCTCTTCTTTGAGTTGGTGCAACCATGGATTTGGTATATATAAGTTTGGGGTGTAGGGACTTGCCTCCTTGGAAAAAACAACTAAAGAAATTTTTTTTTGCTGTGTTGAGTGTTGGCATTTTTTTCATCCTTTTAGAACACTGGCTTTCAGGAAGCTGGAGTTTCATATTCACACACACACACACACACACACACACACACACACACACACACACACACACACACACACACTCATACACACATTCACAAGAAACACTACCTACATGCGAAAGAGTTTGTGTGAAATACATTCAGGGGTAATATAGAAAACAAAGAAAGTAACAATTCAACCCAAAATGAGCAATGGCATATTTTGGAGCTGTTTGAATTCTAACTGCACAGTAAGAAAACATATATATATATATATATTGTCAGGCAGCTGTCTGCACTCTTCAGCTTTATTTCAATGCTACATACAAATTAAGGTCAACATAAAATCATATTTTATGTGTCCAGGCCAAATAACTCATCATCATAAGAGGCTTAGAAAATTAACATGATGGTGGCACTGCTAGGCACATGTGGGGTAGCAGAATTTGTACTTCATTACTCTGCCAAAAAGTAGGGGGAGGGAGGATGGAAAAAATGGGAAATGTTGTTGAGAAACAAAAAGTTGCATGTGCAATATGAAAGTAGAATAGTGCAGTTAGAGAGAGGGTGGTGTTTAGTTTGGTGTCTGTATCTTTGTTTTAGTGGTTTAAGGTCATGTTTTATTCTTATAAATAAAAGAGGGACAAAATAAAAATAAAAATAAGGTATATAGGGAATGAAGAACATGAAGGGAAGGGAAGGAAACATGACGCAAACAAACAATAGGATGGCATTGATGCAAAAGGGAGAATCACCTAGTACAATTAGTGTACAAATAAAGGCTGTGTAAAGCATCGGATGAAGCACTGAATGCAAAAGTTGGTTGTTTTATTAGCAAAGTGTTTAATTTAAATGTCTTCTGCTGCAACTACAGACAGTCTTTTTGGTTGTTTGAACATGGAAAACATACAGGGAGTAGAGGAAGAACACGAAGAAGGGATGTTTGCAGGCACAATTAATGCTGACTGTAAACATGCCAAAATGGGAATGACCCACCAATACAGACTTCACATGCATTTGTATGATAAGAACATCGCTTGCATATATCATTTCAAGGATGTACAAAAAGCCAGTTAAAATATATATATACACACACACACACACACATATATATATAAATATATATATATATATATATATATATATATATATATATATATATATATATATATATATATCAGTTTACTTAAGCAATAACCGACAATGTGGTGTGGTATTTTGAAGATTACCCATGGTGATTAAATAAAGCCAACCCTGGGTAAATTTCAGTATACCACAACCACGGAGTTGGTTACTGCTATTATACAATGATATTATTTAAGAAAAAAAATACTTACTTTTCTTAAATAATGTCTTTGTATAACAGTGCATTACTGTTTTTCCATGGCTGGTGGCATACTGCTGCATTGTTTTGATGTACTACAGCATGCGCATGGAACTTGCATTCCCACGTATACCCAGTACATCAATGCTTTGAAAAGGAAGCAACGGAGAAAAGAAAGTCTCTGTTGCTCAGTTTTTGATTTCTTTTTTTTTTATCAGCATTAAAAAAAAGTTTGGGCTACTTTAAGGGTAGGAGAGACAAAATATAGGAAATGCAAAGAAAATCAAGTATGTGTCTTTAGTTTTAAATAATGTACCTGATTTCCTCCATGCTGCCTCTCGGGTATATCTGGAGTATGGACTATAGTTTTTTTTTTTTTGCTGTTGAAAAAAAAATAAAAGCTTTGGAATATATAAATGGAAAGAAGTCTGGGTGACCAGACATTTTTCTGTTGGTATAATGTGGGATTTACAACTGGCACGCTGGTTGGGCTGGCCAATCAGTGTGCAAATTTTTGAATATTAATGGTCAGTCATTTATAATATCATTTTCCCGATCGCACTTTGTGCAATTCACATTAGTGCGAATCTACTGATTTGGTAGAATCAGAAGAACGAATGCCAAAATATCGAAATTTACAACAGTGAATGCAATACAGCATTTGCTGTTGTGACTTTCTACATTTTTATGCAGATCGCACTATAGTGGGGATCGGGAAATGTACCCTTTCCCTCACTGTAGTGCGATCCCGGAGTTTGTATATCTAAGTAGCAGGGGGTGTGGGGGGCACATACCCCCACATGGAGGGTACATGGGAGCTTGGCCCCCTGCAAAAACGTGTTGTTGACCATAAGTGTAGTATTTCTAGTAAAGATGATATTTCTGAAATGTGGACTTTACCGAAAATTCTGCCTTCTACATTTTTTTAGTTTGTTGTTCTGATTTCTGATATTATTTTTTGGAAATCCGAACATTCGCAGAATGTCAGTTTGTGGAAATGATAGTAAGCCTACATATATATATATATATATATATATATGTATATATATATATATATATATATATATATATATATATATATATATATATATATATATATATATATATATATATATATATTTTTTTTTTTTTTTTTCTGTGTATAGATAAATATGTAAATAACATGCAGGTGGCATGTGTAATGCATAACTTTCAGATCTGCAGCAGACAAGCATGCTCAGCAGCTGTGCCAATGAGAAAAATTCTTCATTTGGTGTTTATCACCATAGACAACCATGTTGTTAACATGTGCATGGTCAGCACAGATGGACATAGAGACACTTTTTAAGTTAGCTCCCTACCTTAGTAAGCTAACAAAAATAAATAAATGTGGAACTCTGAGCCATTTGCCAAAAATGGCTTCAAACGTTTTGCTATCACTTATATTAACAACTCCAAGATCGGAATTACTATACCAGCAAAAGAGTTTCTTCACAATGGCATATGTATCTTGTCAAACATTGACTTTAGCTATGCACAGAACAGATTTATGCAAGAAAACCCTACTATGTGAACTGCCATATCTCAAGGCTGTGACTCTTTCCAGTGACCCCACTGGTGCTAAGTCTTTGTGCCATCCATCTCCTGGGCCATATGCCCAGGTAGATGTAAGGGTAAAAAAAGTGCATATGGACATATAGGAAACACCCACAAAATACAAACCTGGACTACAGAGCAATTAAACTGCCATACGTCTTTGATGCATGAAACACTGCAGCCGTAGATGATATATCACCATGTGAGCCAAGTGGTCCTACCTACCTATAAGAAAAATGCTAGAGATATCATGAATATATACTATACTATAATGTTTAAACAGTCCCCCCATGATTACTCCAGAAATGTATGTACTGGACTCCATGCTCATAGTAAAGGCACACAGAGATGTATATAATATATCAGTATACTGATATGTATTCCATGGTACAGCCCCAAAACTCACAAACACATGGGTCACAGAGCACCATACAAAATATTATGGCCTCCCAAGCCATGTGACCATGAAAGCCAAAACATAGTATGATCACATACTGCCGGTCCAAGTCAGCTGTCATCTATGCAGCTACAGTTGAAATGATTATCGAAGATGTTGTGGCTGTCACACGTGCCCATATTGCATACATTGTACAGCTTTAGTGCCAAAAGGCATGTCGACTATAATGAAGTATGCACGCAAACCTAAAAGCCAGACTTGAGGCGCACAGGTAACTAACCTATGTCAATGCGTGAAACAACAAGCTTCTACCTGCACTAGATGCACTGGGTGAGAATCTGCCATATGCCCTACTCTGGAGACACAGCTCCAAACTGTCACTGAATTGCAGGACAACCGTATTGCCTCATTTGTTTTCTCTGCCCCCTTTCAACACATTCAGTGTACAGGCAAGTAACTGAGGATTGTACTTTTCTGTTATCGGGGCAACACCATAAATGCAATAGCTGGCACTCAGAATCTTCACTGTTAACTTCTGCATGTCTGTTGGCCAACTTTGTTAGCTTCCGTATGTCTGTTGGCCAACCACTTCATAATTGCGATAGTTTCATAAATAATTATAGGTCTAAAATGTTTCTCATTCCTGACAACTTCATTTTACATGTTTTCAAACAGGATAGATTGCCCACAGAAAAGTGATGTAGCTCCTGTCAAATCCCATATAGTAACTATTGCCAGCAAACCACGGCTCCTATCTGTAAAAGCATTTAGACAGAGTACAATAATTTAGTGGTACACAGAAAAGCAATAGCAAAGTTTGTTGTATACTATATTTATTTGCGAAGCTGTCCCAATTCTAAAGTGGTTGGCCAACAGACATACAGAAGCTAACAGCTGTGTGACGATTACAAGTGCTAGCTACGGGATTTACTTTCTAATGTTTACATGTAGTTTGCCATGTTTTTATTACTTTTCAGGTGGTTATCATACAATGTCAGTAAAAATTCATCTTTGTTTAGTAAATACATAACAAAAAACAACACTATCACTTGTTAAAATCTCATACTATTAAGTTATTGAAGAATGGTTGTTACCATTGTCATGGTAACAGTATCAACGCAGTAGCTGCCACTTCAAATAAACGAATGCCAAAATATCGAAATTTACAACAGTGAATGCAATACAGCATTTGCTGTTGTGACTTTCTACATTTTTATGCAGATCGCACTATAGTGGGGAATCGGGAAATGTACCCTTTCCCTCACTGTAGTGCGATCCCGGAGTTTGTATATCTAAGTAGCAGGGGGTGTGGGGGGCACATCCCCCCACATGGAGGGTGCATGGGAGCTTGGCCCCCTGCAAAAACGTGTTGTTGTTGACCATAAGTGTAGTATTTCTAGTAAAGATGACATTTCTGAAATGTGGACTTTACCGAAAATTCTGCCTTCTACATATATATATATATATATATATATATATATATATATATATATATATATATATATATATAAATATATATATATTATTTATTTATTTTTTTTTTTCTGTGTATAGATAAATATGTAAATAACATGCAGGTGGCATGTGTAATGTATAATTTTCAGATCTGCAGCAGACACGCATGCTCAGCAGCTGTGCCAATGAGAAAAATTCTTCATTTGGTGTTTATCACCACAGACAACCATGTTGTTAACATGTGCATGGTCAGCACAGATGGACATAGAGACACTTTTTAAGTTAGCTCCCTACCTTAGTAAGCTAACAAAAATAAATAAATGTGGAACTCTGAGCCATTTGCCTAAAATGGCTTCAAACGTTTTGCTATCACTTATATTAACAACTCCAAGATCGGAATTACTATACCAGCAAAAGAGTTTCTTCACAATGGCATATGTATCTTGTCAAACATTGACTTTAGCTATGCACAGAACAGTTTTATGCAAGGAAACCCTACTATGTGAACTGCCATATCTCAAGGCTGTGACTCTTTCCAGTGACCCCACTGGTGCTAAGTCTTTGTGCCATCCATCTCCTGGGCCATATGCCCAGGTAGATGTAAGGGTAAAAAAAGTGCATATGGACATATAGGAAACACCCACAAAATACAAACCTGGACTACAGAGCAATTAAACTGCCATACGTCTTTGATGCATGAAACACTGCAGCCTTAGATGATATATCACCATGTGAGCCAAGTGGTCCTCCCTACCTATAAGAAAAATGCTAGAGATATCATGAATATATACTATACTATAATGTTTAAACAGTCCCCCCATGATTACTCCAGAAATGTATGTACTGGACTCCATGCTCATAGTAAAGGCACACAGAGATGTATATAATATTCCAATATACTGATATGTATTCCATGGTACAGCCCCAAAACTCACAAACACATGGGTCACAGAGCACCATACAAAATATTATGGCCACCCAAGCCATGTGACCATGAAAGCCAAAACATAGTATGATCACATACTGCAGGTCCAGGTCAGCTGTCATCTATGCAGCTACAGTTGAAATGATTATCGAAGATGTTGTGGCTGTCACACGTGCCCATATTGCATACATTGTACAGCTTTAGTGCCAAAAGGCATGTCGACTATAATGAAGTATGCACGCAAACCTAAAAGCCAGACTTGAGGCGCACAGGTAACTAACCTATGTCAATGCGTGAAACAACAAGCTTCTACCTGCACTAGATGCACTGGGTGAGAATCTGCCATATGCCCTACCCTGGAGACGCAGCTCCAAACTGTCACTGAATTGCAGGACAACCGTATTGCCTCATTTGTTTTCTCTGCCCCCTTTCAACACTTTCAGTGTACAGGCAAGTAACTGAGGATTGTACTTTTCTGTTATCGGGGCAACACCATGAATGCAGTAGCTGGCACTCAGAATCTTCACTGTTAACTTCTGCATGTCTGTTGGCCAACCTTGTTAGCTTCCGTATGTCTGTTGGCCAACCACTTCATAATTGCGATAGTTTCATAAATAATTATAGGTCTAAATGTTTCTCATTCCTGACAACTTCATTTTACATGTTTTCAAAGAGGATGGATTGCCCACAGAAAAGTGATGTAGCTCCTGTCAAATCCCATATAGTAACTATTGCCAGCAAACCACGGCTCCTATTTGTAAAAGCATTTAGACAGAATACAATAATTTAGTGGTACACAGAAAAGCAATAGCAAAGTTTGTTGTATACTATATTTATTTGTGAAGCTGTCCCAATTCTAAAGTGGTTGGCCAACAGACATACAGAAGCTAACAGCTGTGTGACGATTACAAGTGCTAGCTACAGGATTTACTTTCTAATGTTTACATGTAGTTTGCCATGTTTTTATTACTTTTCAGGTGGTTATCATACAATGTCAGTAAAAATTCATCTTTGTTTAGTAAATACATAACAAAAAACAACACTATCACTTGTTAAAATCTCATACTATTAAGTTATTGAAGAATGGTTGTTACCATTGTCATGGTAACAGTATCAACGCAGTAGCTGCCACTTCAAATAAACCGATTTAGGGCTAACATCTGTGGGAGATTTTCGAAAAGCAGCTACCATGTCTAAAGTCTCCTGTAGTTATTTTAAACTGCAGAGGGATGAGGGGGTGCTATTCTCTATTGCAAATGTAATTTACAAAAACAAAGTGTTTGAAATGTAGGCTTTTATTGGACTTTAGGGTAGTGAATAGGCTGAATTTGGACGTATATGTTTTTAATATGTAATTGATGAGATAATATTATTGGACAGATTGTTGATGATGCAATATTCATGATGATTTTTAAATGGGATTGGTTTTAGTCTCTAAAATGTTTGATGAAGTGCTGTTGAAGGCACGAAAGTGCTAACTGACCTTACAATAAAACAGTTTTGGATAGAACTATTGCCTTGTTTGCTGCCTCTTTGCTGTGATATTGATATTTGTGCAGTTTTGTGCACTTTTACAGAGGCGCTTAATTCTCTGGCATCTGAGGAGTGTTTTCTATCTAAATATCTATCAATTTATTTGTCTATCCACATATTTTCTATTTATCCATATATCTTTTTTTATTTGTGTTAAATGACAAACTCTGACAGAGTATGACCCATTTCAGTATCTCTTTTTTTTTTTTTGTTTGATAAACTAGAAATTCTGATAGAATATTGCCCGTTTATAGCGGACACATGGAGAAAACTCAAATAAATAAAAAATATGTATAGCACAAACAAAAGTAATCCAAAGACTAAAGCAACTGAGTTAAGAAGATGGTCAGAAAGCATCTAGCAATGAAATATGGGACAAAGGAGTTTAGTACATAACACATGTATCTTCAAGAACAAAAATCACACATTTAGCAATCCAACATTTGCAAGATATATTTTACAGACAGCTTACTATCAAGCATACCTTTCGACTGTCCAGATTTTCAAATACTGTCCATATTTTTTGCCACATTTTTTGCCTGTTCCTCATAAAATTGTGGTTTTCTGGTAAATGTCTGAAGACTGAATTCACTAAATAATGAGTTTTTTACATCATATAATTTAGAAAATGTATGATAATGCAAAGTCTATTATTCTAGTAACTTTCTAAGTTTTATAAGAGCAATATTTACAATCTGTCCCTGATTTTGGCCTTTGTCCCCCCATTATTTTTGGCTTTGTCCAGATTTCTTGGGGATAATAGGTTGCAAGGTATGCTGTCAAGTAGCTATTTGCTAACAATGACTAACCAGCAGGAATGTTTACTTAGACTTGTTGACCACAGTAGAACATTGATCCAGATGGGCCTATTTACGATTCATCTGAAGTGCTAAAACATAAAGAAAGCATCAGCAACAATTTAAAATACAAAAAATACATGCAGACATGCACATATACAAATCATTTGGTAGGAAAGACTGCCAACAGTTCACACACACACACACACACACACACACACACACACACACACACACACACACACACACACAAAGGGTTCCCATGGACATGCGGTTAACTTAAGAACAATCGTGTTATGCATTTACAAATGGAGATTTGATCCAGTGCTAGAAGAAGATTAATGAACAGTGCTTTTTGCATAAACAGTATTCACACAAGATATTTACATCAAACATGTATTACATTTCATTTTGTTGTTAGGCTGCCTTATATTTGAGCTCATGATAAAATCAATGGAGTAGGGGACTGGAGCATTAAACATACTTGGTGGGGGATGAGGGGGGAAAGGGATGTGGATTACTGTAGCATTTTTGTGAGGAGTTCATAAGGAGGTAAAGATCCTATTATAATTATTGAAAGTTAGTTGTTCATAAGGGAACATTTAAGTTATTCTTGTTTTTATAGCAGTGGCATTGTCTGTTTTTATTACAGATTGTTTGAGATCTCTCTTGAACATTGGAAAATCAGTTCTGTCCATACTTTGGATACTAGAAATCAGAAGCTTTGGTTACCTCATTTTCTTTGCATACAGGATGTGGAGACAGGCTGCAAGCTGAGGTTGGGACCTGAGATTATATATTCTTTTTCTTATCGTGAATCAGCTAACTAGGAAAGGGAAGACATTTTAGTTTAATAGCTTAAATAAGTGTGAAACAAAAAGCCGATCTTTCCTGAACTAAGAGACGGTTTGCTTTTTTTTGACAACTGAACAATGATGTTCAGCTCACGGACTAGGGTGATAAAGTGACAAATCTTGCTGGAGATTATTTGAAGGGGAGAGGGGTTTATTTCAATGCAGAAGTTATTTTTGAGAAGGTATATTATATTTGGATAAAGAGGATTCATTTCTCATTGGTTTCATTGTCTGATATAAATAAGACATGAGAAATTGTCCATGACCAGAAAACTTATTTTAGCTATTGGCATGGTTTTCTGTTTGTGAAGCTAATACATACTGGTCCTCACTCTTGTGAAGCTGATACATACTGGTCCTCACTCTTGTGAAGCTGATACATACTGGTCCTCCCTCTTGTGAAGCTGATGCATACTGGTCGTCACTCTTGTGAAGCTGATACATACTGGTCCTCCCTCTTGTGAAGCTAATACACAGTGGTCTTCATTCTTGTGAAGCTGATATATACTGGTCCTCACACTTGTGAAACTGATACATACTGCTCCTCCCTCTTGTGAAGCTGATACATACTGCTCCTCCCTCTTGTGAAGCTGATACATACTGCTCCTCCCTCTTGAGAAGCTGGTACATACTGGTCCTCCCTCTTGTGAAGCTGATACATACTGGTCCTCCTTCTTGTGATGCTGATACATAATGGTCCTCACTCTTGCGAAGCTAATACATACTGGCCCTCCCTGGAATGGCATCAACAGTTTAGTCAATTGTTGAATCAAATTATCTTTTCAATGTACCTGGCATTATTCTTTGAGAAGGAAGGATTCCACTCACAAAAATAATTTCTGCTTACATTTATGACATACATGGAGAGTTCTGACATATCTCTCTGCATATCCTTCAGGGTTTTGCATCTCAAGTCATTCATCGTGTGGGTTACCACCATGTCATTACCATATCTGTTAGGTGAAAGAGTCTTAAGAGCCCTTAACATCAGATGTAGATCAGTTGGTTTAATGATCTGGTTATGCTATGTGTGTTTGGTTGGCCATAGCAACTGCAGGTGGGCGTGTTCTACTCACTGCAGTTAACACAGCGTTGTAACATTCCAGTGGCAGTTAATAAAGAAGCTGTTAAACTGAAAACAGGTCTCCTCACTCATTTCAACATGGTGTCAGAAATTGCTCACCAAGGAGCATTTTTTCATCATTTTTCCTCGTTCAAGAAAAAAAAAAAAAAAAGAGGTACGCGTTACAAGTGGCTAATGGGCTAACAGAGCATGGCGGAAGGATTTTGCAGACCAGACCCACTCGTCTTCGATGGAGATGTTGCTGAAAATTGGCGCATATTTGAAAGGGAGTATGACATCTTTATTGAGGCGGCCCACTCAGATAAACCAGACAAAACGAAAGCTTATATCCTCCTCAATCTAACAGGGGCAGAAGCCATCGAAAGGGAACGCTCGTTTGTCTATGCCGCAGAAATTAGGGTACCACCTGCAAGAGATGGGCAGGACGGAGCCATTATTCATCCAGCAGAGTCCAGAGAGGACCCCAACTGTTTAAAAAAGAAATTTTGGGAAATGTGCAACCCACAATATAATAAAATAATGGAGAGACACAAGTTTCATTCCCGAAATCAGAGACAAGGTGAGACTATTGAGTCTTTTATTAGTGATTTAAAGATTAAAGCCAAAAGTTGTCATTTTGGAGATTTAACAGATGAGTTAATCTGTGACAGGATTGCTTGTGGCATAAATAATGACAGTATAAGGAAGGCCCTTTTACGTGACAGTGACTTGACCCTATCCAAAGCCATTTCTATCTGTCATGTTTATGAAATGACTGAGGAGAATACTAGGGCTCTTGCCAAACAGCCGGCCACAACGGTGGATGCAATGCAGCCAGGCTCCACCAGATGGCGTCCCAGGACAAATTATAAACCTGTAAGTGGGCAGGATGTAAAACTCGTCAGGAACTGCAACAATTGTGGAGGCAACCACGCTGCACAGCGAGACAAATGTCCTGCGTTTGGCCAGCAATGCCACAAATGTCAAAAATGGAACCACTACAAAACATGTTGCAGATCCAAGCCTCAACATGAACATCCTAAAAGGAAAAGTTTTGTTAAAGAATACCATAACAAACAACCCGTGCATCAGCTAGAGCTGGAGCCACCGGACATCAACACTGATGACACGTTCTATGTAGATGGTGTCGAGGCCATTGCAGTTGTGGACAATGTAAATACCCAAGTAGAGTACCAGGATGAAGGATTTGTCACCCTGTATGTACGAGATAAGCCTATTAAAATGAAAATCGACACGGGGCAAAATGTAATGTGATGGCAAAAAGCACTTTTCTGCCACTGTATGAGGGACAGATTTTGACATGCAATAAAACAATAAACCTAGTGGCCTACGGAGGCAGCAAGATCAAAACAGCCAGTTTTGCTACACTTTCTCTGTCACTGGATGGACAACAACACTTACTACCGTTCTTCCTTGTGGATCGTGATGTTGTGCCACTGCTGGGGTTTCAACCATGTGTACGTCTAGGACTTGTCACACTGAGCCCTCATGTCCACCAGGTCAGTACAGAGCTTGATATTGATTTTACAAAAAAATGTTCGTGAACAGTATGATGATGTGTTCAACGACGAGCTTGGAGAACTTTCAATAATATATTCCATGACTCTAGATCCTGAGGTGCAGCCCGTCATCCGGCCAGCGCACCGCATTCCTATAGCTATGCAAGCCCGAGTTAAGTCAGAACTTGAAAACATGGCCAGCAAAGGAGTCATTACAGCGGTCTCTGAGCCCACAGACTGGGTTTCATCGATGGTGGTAGCACACAAGAAAGACAAAGAGGAGATAAGGCTGTGCATTAATCCTAAAGACTTAAACATGGCTTTAAAGAGACCCCATTACCCAATGCGCAGTGTTGAGGAAGTTGCCACCCAAATGGCAGGTGCGACTCTGTTCTCAGTGCTTGATGCGAAGAGCTCGTTTTGGCAGATAAAGCTCGACCATAAGTCATCAATGCTAACTACATTTAGCACACCCTTTGGGCACTACAGGTTTCTTACGCATGCCTTTTGGCATCATTTCAGCAAGTGAGGTTTTCCAGCGCTCAATGGAGCAACTATTCACTGGCTACCCTTGTGCCATCATAGTTGATGACATTGTGGGAGGTCGTGATGCTGCAGAACATGACATGAACCTAAAGAAGGTACTTGACAATGCACGAGAGATCAGACTCCGACTAAACCCCCACAAATGTAAGTTCCGTCTGGATCAGGTTTGTTACGTGGGACACATGTTCACAAAAGAAGGTCTCAGGGCCGACCCCACAAAGACGGAAGCTATCACAAATATGCCAGTTCCCCAAAATTCCCTGGCTGTACAGCGTTTCCTTGGTATGGTAAATTACCTGGGAAAATTTATCCCAAATCTCAGCAGCATTGCAGCACCGCTCAGGCACCTAATACACAAGGATACCTTCTGGTGTTGGCTCCCACAACATCAACAAGCATTCGAACACCTCAAATCATGCCTAGCCAGCTCACCAGTCCTATCGTATTTTGATGTAAAGAAGACAGTGACATTAACCTGTGATGCTTCACGTTACGGACTGGGTGCTGCATGTCTGCAAAGTGGTAAGCCAGTAGCATACGCATCTCGCATGCTCACCGATACCGAGACACGCTACACACAAATCGAGAAAGAATTGTTGTCAGTTGTGTTTGCGTGTACCAAGTTTAGAGACTACATATACGGAAAACCCACAGTAGTTGAAACAGACCATCAGCCCCTTGTTACAATCCTAAAGAAGCCAATCCACACTGCCCCAGCTCGCCTACAGAGGATGTTACTGCAATTACAAGCGTATGACCTAACGCTTGTTTACAAGAGAGGTAAGCACATGTACCTTGCGGATACTCTGTCACGAGCCCAAGCAACAGTGTTTCCCAAACTCAAAGTGCAAATAACAACTTCGAGGTGATGTCTGTCAGCTACATCTCTACAGCCAGGCTGGAGGAGCTACGAGCCCACATGGCAAGGGACCAGGTCCTGCAAACTCTAAGCACAGTGATTCAGAATGGCTGGCCCAACAAAGACTGCCAGGTTCCGCTGTCTGTGCGTCCATTCTTCCCATATAGAGAAGAGTTGATAGTGGAGAACGGCGTTGTCATTAAAGGTCACAGGACGGTCATCCCCGACTCCCTACAACAAGAATATATTAATATTATGCACAGAGGTCACCCAGGCTTAGAAGCCACAAAGCGCAGAGCAAGAGGCACTGTATTTTGGCCAGCAATGAACAAAGACATCGAAAGAGAGCTGCTCTCCTGCTCTGTATGTAACAGTACCCGACCACACCAACAGAAGGAACCTCTACAACTACATCCGGTTCCTGCCCTGCCTTGGTCTACAGTCACCACGGATATGTTCGAATGGCATGGACAACAATACATGGTGCTGGTCGACTCCTATTCAGGGTGGTTTGAAATTGACCTTCTCCGGGACACATCTTCAGCAGCAGTGATCACAAAACTGAAAAGACACTTCTCCGTCCATGGAGTACCTCACACCTTGATTTCTGACAATGCAAGACAATACACCAGTCAGCGTTTTAAAGTGTTTGCCCAGCTGTGGGACTTTGTCCACATAACAAGCAGCCCAGAGTACCCCCAGTCCAACGGATTGTCTGAAAGGGCTGTCCGCAGTGCCAAGCTACTGATGTAAAGGTCTCACAGAGACGGGACAGACGTTTTCCTCAACCTACTGAACATCAGAAATGTCCCGCGTGACAAAACGCTGGGATCACCCGCAGAATGTCTAATGTCCAGGCAGACTCGCTCAACTTTTCCTGTCAGCACCCGTCTGCTGGAACCGGCCCCAAAGGACGTGGAACAGGTCAATGTGCAACTTAAAAAGAAAAGGCTCATTCAGAAGCAGTACTACAACTCAAAAGCCGCCCATTATCACCACTCAGAGAGGGTCAAGTGGTCAGGTTGCAGGCAATTAAGGGACACGACCGCCTGGGCACAGTGAAGGAGGTATGCAGTGAGCCACGCTCATACATCATCGAATCTAATGGTGGCATCTACAGGAGAAATCATTGCGACATCCTACCTGTTGGTGAACCGCCACCACCTCGACAGATCGATCCTGCCGATGGTTGTTCCCATCCAGCTGACCCTGCCACACCGGACACTCCTTCCCTCACTCCACGGCCCCGGCAGGCACTTCAATAAATGCCTGCGCATACTCAGCATTCCAGTGTGCAGCAAGTTCCTGTAGCTTGCTCTCCCACCAAGAAGACAAACAGTGATACCCCCTATGTGACACGTTCAGATCGCATTTGTAAGCCTAACCCCAAATACTGTTCTTAAGAAAAAAAAAAAAAAAAAAAAAAGGGATGTGATGTATTAATGCATTGTATTTTGGTTCTTACTTATCTAGTATTCAGTTGCCATGTTAGATAGCCAGTGGTGAAAGCTGAACGTGTTGTTCCATACCGTCTGTTTTACTAGCTCATCATTCATTATTTAAGTTTGAGTCATTGTGGTTCAACTTTGCAATACACAGCATGAGTTGGTTTTCATACAAAGGAGTAACTAAAAGGAGAGGATGTAGATCAGTTGGTTTAATGATCTGGTTATGCTATGTATGTGTTGGTTGGCCATAGCAACTGCAGGTGGGCGTGTTCTACTCACTGCAGTTAACACAGCGTTGTAACATTCCAGTGGCAGTTAATAAAGAAGCTGTTAAACTGAAAACAGGTCTCCTCGCTCATTTCAACATCAGAGATCTTGCATCTGAAAGACAACTCACTGTTACCCTGCTTTATGCATCCTAGTGAGAGGAGTCACTGTGCCTGACTATAGAGACGCCGATTACTTAAATGTTTCTGTTTGCAGTTGTCTGGGGTACTGCATTTAAGATAATTTAATTTTTGGTGACTCTTTGCTGAAAGTGTGCCAGAATGTGATATGGAGCTGAGTTTTGCTAGGAGCTAGTCTTTATGGGACTAAGGAGCCTTTGACAATGATCTTTTAGTCTCAGCATGAAATTTTAATGTGGGTTGGTTTAGAGTATGGTCGATGTACAAGTCACTTACAGTCCAAGTATTTTGTGAGAATGAGGCCTCCATATTTGTTAAATATTCCCAACTCTCAAGGGTTTGTTTTCTGTGATCATAAGGCAATTACTACACTGCCAAAACACTGCCAAAAAAAAAGAAACAAGCAGGTCGACCTTCCATCTTGTTAGTTTACTGTGCACTGACTAAGCAGGAAGATGTGAATGAAAGTGTAACTTGAGCTTGAGGACTGCAATTTCCAGTTTAATCTTCCAGTGCTCACTAGTTTGAACAGACAGGGTGAGAATGGGAGCATTTTCCAAAGACAGTTTGTGGAAAGGCAGGTACAGAGCCAAGAGCAATACTGATGGGCACCTGTAATTCAGGATATATGGAAAACAATTGGAGGAAAAAGTAATTAAATATTTAAAAGGATATGAGCTCAAAAAATGATAGTTTTGTACCTGATGACATCAACTGATGACAAGAGAGAGGAAGAGAGTTTTATGGTCAGATTAACATAAGGGGTGGAGTACAAGAGAGACACCAGGTTTAAAAAAGCAAGGAGCTGGGAAGGATGGTGGGATTTCTTTTAGCCATGTAGCCTCTTACTGGGTACCCTGAGATCCAGCAGAATCAGAAGTTGAAGGCCTACTTAAAAAACTCTTGTGCCTCAGACCCCAATAGCAATTAATTACAATCACCCCCAGACTCAGTCAGAAGGTATGCAACTCATCCTGGTTAACAAATTCTCTCACAAAAACACAAGCAGCATTTAATTCCAAAAGTCATACCAGTAAAAAAGCAAAAGCAGTACAGCTGTTTTACTGGAATTACTGACTAAAGACTTGGAGAACTTATAACGCTTTTTCTTCATGCTGTTGGGCCAGACACAAATTGTCTATAAGTTGAAGTAGAGATTTTTAAATCCTGGGGTAACCATCTGTTTGGGTTTGGTTTGTGGGGGCATGACTTGTAGCTGGAAAAAATTGTTCTGGGTTGATAAAAGTGTTGCTGTTTGTACAATAACTGCTGTTTTAGGGTTGTTGTAGGAGTGGATCAGAAACCAGTCTGTTTGAGACAGGATGTTTTGAAGATTTTGAAAGCATTTGCATATTGAGGTCTAATGGTAATAATCTAGGGTTGTCACATTTCCAAATGCCCAAAGTGGGACCTTTTTTAATGGAAATGTGAGATTTTGCAGGACAAGCTGTAGCCATATACTTTATCTCCAAAGCCCCTGATTGTACTACCAAGGGTACCTGAACTTTTCAGGGGTTTGGGATGCATGGCTAGGCTTATAAAGGTCCCAGTTGGTTAGTCTAGTATATACATATAAACCTATAAAATGGTGTAAATCACTGGAATTAGCTGTTTTGCCAAAAAAAACTCACTGTGGTAGAATTTGAACTATTTCTATTGTTTCATATAATTTTAAGGGTTTTATACAGAAATAATTGTTTTATGGAACTATTAGAAGAAATTTAGGGAATATTTTTGTTCCAAAATTGCAGGACATTTTCCATTTTTCATATTCTTTCCCAGGACACAAATATCCAAACAGGAACTGTCCTGTGTAAAGATGTACAGTGGCAACTGGATCTGGGCATGCTGTTTTGTTTTGCTGTTATTAAGTATAAAGGTCACTGGACAGTAATTGCTAAGATAGGGTGTAAGTATCATTTACATGAAAATCATGTCTGGTATATTTGTTGTTACAAGATTTAAACTGAATGCCTATTTGATTTTAGGTTTGGCTTAGTGGGACTAGAGATTATTTGTATGAGGCCTAGGTTGATTAGCTATTCAGTACAGTTGATATTGTTATCAAGCATGTTTAGGATGAAGTCCTCCAAATTAATAAATGTGTAGCTGTAGTAGTCTTGAGAAAAAAGGTGGTAAGTAGGTTAAAGCAAGGGTTTATTGCCTTTTAGCTGTGGGCATTACACTGCTATCCAGCTGTTGTCATATTCTGATGTGGTGCTAAGTTGATAGTATGTGTTTAAATATATTTAGGACTTGCAAAGGGCCATTGTTCCCCCACCTGGTTTAGTTCCTGGCCTGTTGTCAACATATCTATAGCCTGAAATGTGATAACGGAGGGCATACATCACTTCTGAGCAATGATTCAGTGATTGCATTGCTGTCAGGGACGGAGATACTGGTAAGTGCTTGGTTGCTGTAATTTAGTTTTAATACTGCCTGCCTTAAGCAGGGAACCTTTTTGATGTGGTTGGAGTTTGTTTTGCATGTTTGAATGTAGAATTAGCCCTTACTTTGTGTCAGTATTGCCTTAAGAGTACAAGTAGAAATTTGATAGGGGATTGTCTAAAGTGAATCTTTGATGAAGGTTGTAGAGTACACTGTTTAGATTTGTTCTGCAAGAGATGGGAGTCATTTTGGTTGGTTTCTTTGGAAGGTGAAGCCAAGAGATAGAGAGAGAAAATGAGGTTCTGGGTGTTAAATGTGGTCTTAATGGGGCAGTGCTTATAGTGGAGTCTATTGTTTTCTGATGGCAGGTATAAGATAGTCACTGAGCCTGAAATAGTCTTGGAAAGTTAATTCAATTTCCAGCAGATAAAGCACTTGTGATACATTTCTAGTTAATATATCAGTAACACTGACTGTTTTAAAGTGTGTACACCGATGAAGCCTTTGAGAAGAAAATCAGCATTTGTATTCTTAAAACATCTTACCTGAGGGAAATTATATGTACAGTGCTGAGAAGATGCACATTGCCTGTGTGCTAAAAGTTCGGAATTAAATTAATGATATTGCCATGTTAAGATATTATTTTAAATGATGGTAGTAGAAAAGAAAAAAACTTGATAACGTTGTTTTGGTTTAGGAAAGTGCACTGAGGAGAAATGAGTAGCAGAGACTTTGTTGGGTAATGACATAACTCAAACTATAGTGATAAAGAGGCAATTACTTAGGAGGTCTTGAAAGACTAATACATTATTCGAGGTTTTAAACTGGCTAGTTGGATAGTTAAGCCAAGTAACTTGAGTTGCTCTAGGTGGACAGCAGTAAAATGATGATGTGGTGTTCTATGCTATTGAAACAATATGTTACAGAAGTTTGAGATAAAATCTTAGAGATGTTTAGACAATATTGTTTGCACAGAGCATCAACTAGTGAGTCTGGAAGGCAAACTAAGAAGGGATAATTTGTGAGTGGTTGGTTGGGAAAAGGTTTGAATTGCATGGGATTTATCAAGTCTAAGATGGTACTGTGGAATGGATTTGCAAAACAAACTTTGGGTATCAATAAAGTATATAGGCTGCCATTGTCCTTGAAGGAGAACCAAGATAGTATACCATAGATCATATTGGCTTTTTTCATGGCATGAGAAAAAGTAGGATTTGTAGCAGCTTTGGGTTCCAGAAAATAAGTGTACAATCAAAGGCAGTTCAATGTTTTGTATCATACTTTTTCAGCTACTACACTTCAGCAAAGGCAACAATTTATGTATATGATAAAAGAATGCAAACAGCAAAGATTTAGAGATGTATTCATGAATGTAAAGTTGTCATTAGCATGGTTACAGGACTCAGTCTGGCAGCTTGATGAGCATGCTGGATAAACTGGGCAATCTAGTCTAGTAAGGAGTACAGACACCCCACCTAAGGTAGTGTTGGATTATGAAAGAGAAGAGCCACACTGAGACGATCAACTGTTCGACTGATTATGTGTCCACCAGCTGGTTTCCATTAGATGTAAAGAGTTTATATCCCTCCTTGATTGTTTTAAGCACATACAGTTATGGTTAATGCCAAATGCATAACTGTTATTGTATAAATCATGTCTAGAAAGGTTTCATGTTTTGTTTGTATAATCTATGCTGCAATTGTCATCTTGTATACCAAATTTTGAGCATGTGAATATCTACATATCTGTATATATTTTGTATCTTGTTTTAACTAGTATTTGTTTGTAACCTCTTTTAATCGACATTTGTTCGTTATATTAGAAGTTCTTGAATATCTTGTTATTTGTTCCACTGTTCTGTTTTGCATTGTTACTACAATTAGTTGTGGCTGAAAAGGATCCAAGGACCAGTCCACCTGCCCACTTAAAAAATGTAATAAATAAAATAAATAAATGGAAATAGACATGTGCTGTATTGAAATGTTTGACTAAGCAGGCACTGTACTGAAATGTTTAACATCTGTGTTTGACCGCAGCAGTTGCTCCTTGTTGGTACTAATACTAAAAATGAATAGCAGTATATGGACTGAGTTGTTTGAAGTTGAGGAAAGTTTTCAAATATTGTTATGATTCTTATGGTTAATCTATAGATGTTTATTCAGCTGTTTGTTTCCTTAAAGTTTCTTATGTTATATTGAGATGATTCTCACAAATGTTGAAAAATACTTTTGCACATTTTGACTCTTGATTGCTATTTGAAAAAAATTAAATGTTTATTATATTGTTTAATCTTAATAAGTGGCTATAAAATTAAACTTTGCCCATTTCTCAAAGAATCGTCCTCTTTTTAGATTGCTTTTAGACTCATTTTTTTTGCCTCTGTTACCTTCAAGGCCATCTTCGTGGAGAACTTTCCCTACTTTGAAAATAGACCTACAGAGAGCGAGTGTTGCCTCCATATAGAATATGGTTTCTCTCCATTTCCAGTACATACCTACAAACCTATCACTTTAATATCAAGTGCACTCCAAATATTGCTATGATTCTGATGGTTAATGTAAAAACTGTTTATTCAGTCTTCCTCTTCTCTTTCAGCTGTTCCCATTAGGGATCGCCACAGCGGATCATGTTTCCATTTCTTCCTGTCCTCTGCATATTGCTCAGTCACACCAATTGCCTGCCTGCATGTCCTCTCTTACCACATCCATAAACCTTATCTTAGGCCTTCTTCTTTTCCTCTTACCTGGCAGCTCCATCCTTAGCATCCTTTTCCCAATATATCCAGCATCCCTCCTCAGCACATGTTCAAACCAGCACAATCTCGCCTCTCTGACTTTGTCTCCAAACCATCCAACCTGAGCTGACCCTCTAATATACTGATTCCTAATCCTGTCCATCCTTGTCACACCCAGTGCAAATATTAACATCTTTAACTCTGCCACTTCCAGCTCTGACTCCTGCCTTTTTGTCAATGTCACCGTCTTCAACCCATACAACATAGCTGGTCTCACTACCCTCTTGTAGACCTTCTCTTTCACTCTTACTGGTACCCATCTGTCACAAATCACTCCTGACACTGTTCTCCACCCACTCCATCCTGCCTGTACTCTTTTCTTCACCTCTCTTTCACACTCACCATTACTCTGAACTGTTGATCCCAAGTACTTAAACTCATCATTTCTGTTATTACTGTTTTTCCTGTTATTTTCTCCTAGCTGAGCCTGTGTATGGTCCACATGCATCACATGTATCAGTGTTCCTCCATGGCTGACAATGCTTAGATAGATAGATAGATAGATAGATAGATAGATAGATAGATAGATAGATAGATAGATAGATAGATGGATGGATGGATGGATGGATGGATGGATGGATAGATAGATAGATAGATAGATAGATAGATAGATAGATAGATAGATAGATAGATAGATAGATAGATAGATAGATAGATAGATAGATAGATAGATGGATGGATGGATGGATGGATGGATGGATGGACAGACAGACAGACAGACAGACAGATAGATAGATAGATAGATAGACAGATAGATAGATAGATAGATAGATAGATAGACACATAAACAATGTTTAAATATAATAGTTGGAAATGAACCACCAATGTCATCAATGGCTGTTGGTTTGCTCTTTACTTCTTGATCTAAACAGGAAGATGTAGATTTTATACTGAGACATGCGTGACAGAATTAGAAAGTCAAGATAAATCTGCTGTTAAAGGGCGAGTCTCTAACTGAAGTACTTAATAAGTAAGTCCCTCGGAGATAAGGCAAATAGTGATGATTTTTACAGTTTTGACACTCAAGTGTATATATTTTTTATTACATTGTGTATATGTTTGCTTGATATATTCTGATTTCCATATGTTTATGGGTAATGTATTTAGACTGAAATGCTGCTACATTGTAAGAATCAGACAGCCATTTCAAAGTGTGAATAATGTAGGTAGGCCTAAACACTGTTAATTAGGATATTACGTTAAATTTGCTTTATACTGTTTAAGAGTTGTAAAGAAATCATTGGCTTTTGATGCATGCATCTTTGAACAACTGCAAATGAATTGTCAATAAGATACTTAAATGCCATTGTTAATATGCATCATGCAGAGTGTAGTGACATATAGGCATATGCAAAGCTATAGGAACCACTGTGATTTGTATATATATTGATTTCTGATTTGAGTATTATTTGACTTTAATAGTTTGATAAAGGCTTATATAATGAAATATTGTGTAGCCTCTATATTTAGATGTCTGTCTGAAAGATTGAATAATGTAATCAAGTTAAATGTAGTTGCCTAAGATGACCTATGCCAGTTCAAGTTTATGTTTAAATGTATTTAGGTGTTTTATACAAAAGAATCATAACAAAAAAAAAAACTAAAAACGCAAACTGGACATGTAAACAATAACATAAAAAATAATATATAACTATTTACAATTGTTATTATCATACAACGTCATTAAAAGCCATGTCAAAAAGATAAGTCTAGAGTGCTTGCCTGAAACCAAGCAACAATGGGCATTGCCACAACCATCACTGTAGCAAGTTCCACTGGGAAGAAGCTTGGTAGAAAAGGAGTCAATTACCCAAGATCTCAAGGCTGTCTAGTGCAACTGCAAGCACCCTCTTGGATGTAGAGCACAAAAGCCACTTAGGGCAATAGGATAAAACTATCTCCTTCAAGTTATAGGGATCCACAGGTCATGAATGGATAAATGAACCTGCAGTGTAATCTTGTTGGTGATTTTGTAGCAAATATGAATCCAGTAAAAACTGTGCAGAACAGATGTAACATGCTGTTAATGCATTGTACCAGTAAGTAGCCTAGCTGTTGAGTATGGTACCATCTGCAAGAGACTGAACTCAGAATTAGGTAACATCAGGTAAGGAGCATTGCTATAGTCCAGTTTACAAAAGATCAAGACATGAACTATGACTCAGAGATCAGCTCAAGGCAATAAATGCTTAATCCTGCATATTTTTCACAGATGGAAACAAAATGACTTCAGAACGGACATCTATTCCCAGTTTGTTAACTTTGTTTCAAAGATAATGCCAAGGTTCTGCACATAATTGACAAATTAAGACATATTACCACCATACATAATGTAATTAGGCAATTGTATGGCAGAAAAATCTCTCAAGGTTATATGTACTGCCAAGGCCTCATCATTTGTGGTGTTCAGTTTTGCCAGTTTACAGTTAGCCAAGAATGTATGGCTTGTATAATATCAGACAAGGAGGTCGATACTCAATATATAATCATGTGGGAAGGAAAAATAGATCCGAGTATCAAGGGCATAGTTCTGAAAATTTTAGCCCCTTTCTTTTAAGAGTTCTCCTACCTAGAGGAAATATGTACAATGTGAACAGTAAGGGCCTAAGATGGAACCGTATGGTATTCCATGTTTAAGATGGTATAAGGCAGAAGTGCTGTACTGAATAGACCTAATGACTATGGTCAGGCAGTTACAAGATAAATCAGTTAAAAACAGTAGAAATACCACAGTAAGTATGTAACCTCGTTAACAGAATTCATTCATCCACAATGTCAAATGAGGCAGAGAAGTCCTGGAGGACCAATGCTTGTGGGGTTTGGCATAATGGTTTTAATGGTATTTGTCTCATAGACACAAGGCACGTGGTTTGATTCTCATCATTGAGGGAAACTGGCAAGGCTTAAAATGGTTCTCAAGGGCAGCTAGCCTAGTACTTGCCTATGAACCTGTGGCCTATGAACTATATAATTCCACTGGTCTTTTGCCAATAGGATATCACTGACCACTCTGAGAGCAGTCTCAGTGGTATGGCAACTATCCATTAGTCCACTAACTGTAGGATAAAACTTCACCTGCATATAGACATCTGGCTCAATAACTTTTTCTATGAAGGGGGTTAGAGATAGGGCAGCAGTTTAAATTATTCAATCCAGAGAAGGTTTTTTGAGGGTCAGGATTAGCAAACAATGTTAAGTACTGTGGTGAATATGAAAGCCTGATTGCAGAGGATCTATTAAAATCATGTACATAGTCATTAAATGTGCTTTTCTGTAAATATTTGCTCTGCTGTTGTATCGCTGCTTTCTTACCTTACTTGTGGGATTGTAATGTCACTTGATTATCTTCTATTTATTTTTGAAGACACTTTTATTGTTTTTGCAAATTCACAGCATCTTTCACTCTGTCTTCCATCTCTGTTCATCCTAAAGGAAGTAGAATTTGTTTGTTGATGTTGTGATGTCACGTATGTGTCTCAAGGCATAGTTTCTAAACATGGAAATAACGTTAGTTAAAGCTAAAGTGTTTTCACTGATTTCAATTTATATTGGCGGTATTGTAATGTTTTTTTAAAGCAATATTGTGTTTTATCCCATGAAAGCAATTGTAGTGTGAAAACAGGTGATATGTTGACAATTTTTGGTTTGGTGGGAGGGATTAACTGGTTGATTGTTTCTTTTTTTCCGTGGTCAGCTGCTTGATTTTCCTGTCAAGACGACTGCGCATTTGCCCATATTGTTGTGTGCACACTTTACTGTGTGCATTGTGTTTTTCGTTGCACAATAGAAATATTTTAAAAGTAATTGAATGTATGCAAAGGAACGTATATGTGTATTTCATATTTTTTGCATTTATTTTTAATTTTAGCTTGTAATTAATATGCATGTACGATATTGATAAAGCACATAAACCATTTGTGGTTGAAGTGGTGCTCAGTTTGTAAATCCATGCTAGTTTGTTCAATAGTTTTATTATGACAATTAATTGTGGCTGCTGACAGGGCAGCAGGATGTCTTTCAAACTGTATGTATTCCTGTTATGTTGATATATGCATTTGTGTTTCCTTGTCATATTTGTGTCCTGACATTGTCTTCTAGTGATAGCAGCATTGTTAAATAAGCTAAAAAAATTAGAGAACAAGAAGTCATTTTTTGCTAATAATGTGAGAAGTGCATGTGCAAAAATGACTTTACAGTCGCAGGCATGTCACAGTAGAAGAAGTTAAACATTGATACTGTAGAATAGCAGGGGGTACATCTTTTGTATTGAATGTATTCATTTCTGACATTACTTCCATTTATATTTTTTATGTAGGTGTGATCGTTATCAGGAGACCCACATGAGTTTCTGTAGTATTATAATTGCTGTTTTCCAATGATAGTAAAATGAACCTGAGGTCAACATTATAATTTTAATTTTTAGTACTCCTGTTTTACCATGATGTTTGTATTATTAATATAAAAAACTGAATGTGGAATACTGCATAGTCATTCTGTCTATA
>NC_056732.1:464321798-464439298 GCF_019279795.1 Protopterus annectens
TAACCGTTGCCCTAACAACCCCCCACAGGCCAGCGAATAATAGTATGGACATATGCATGTAATGCTGTGAAGGATGTGTGGTAGTCCTCAGTATCACAGAGGTAGGTACACAGATACACTGTAATCAACCGTGGCGTATGTGCACTGTACACAGCATACCTGCAGGTAATACATAGTTCAATCATGTGCCACAGAAATATACACATACGAATGAGGATAGGGGATAGACAAGTGTGAATGGGACAAACTATGAACATAGGTTCATAGGTCCATAGGTACATAGTAGGCTATCTGCCCAAGGGCAGCTATAACCCTAGCCCATAGTTATGTTGCCTTTGCCAACCCTCCAGTCCGAAGATAACAATGCCTATTATATTGCTGTACCTCTGTCAAGCAGTGACAATGAAGTAATCCCTGGGGTATATCTGCAATCTCCCATCCATTGGTCAAGATCCCCTCGAACAAGGCCAGCGAGGTGCTCTGCCTCACATGTACTGGGATGTTGTTCCACAGCATAGTGAGTGTCTGGGTGATGAATCTGTCCCTCCAACACATTCTATTAATGACCGTGTCAAGGTTCACGTCACCTGCCCTGTGGTTCTGAGGGATGTAGATCCATTAGGTGAAGCATAGTCATCAAATATGGGTCGACATGGCCTTGTATGTCAGGCACAGGTCACCACTGAGCAAGTGGTATGTGACTGAATGGAGCAGGAGTCCTTTCAGTCGGGCAGCATAACACAAATTCCTGAGACCCTGCATCCGTTTGACGATGAACCTATGGGGCCTTCCCAGCTGCTGCAGGTGTCGGGTCAGATACCTTCCGAACAGGGCAATGTACTCAATCATAGGTCTAATGAGTGATGAGTACAAGGAAACGATGACCACCCCTGATCTAGATGTGAATCCCTGCACGATCAGGTGGGCAATGTAGAAGGTCTACCTAACTACGTTAGCAACGTGTGTGTCGAACGAATGGTGACTGACAACCTGGGTCCCCAGATCCCTGGTAACTCCCTCTGTGCTCAGTGGATTGCCACCTATATGGCAGCTAGGGGTAACCTTGTTCTTCCCGAAGGGTATGACTATGCATTTCCGGCATTTAGC
Source organism: Protopterus annectens (assembly GCF_019279795.1). Taxonomy (NCBI): domain Eukaryota; kingdom Metazoa; phylum Chordata; order Ceratodontiformes; family Protopteridae; genus Protopterus; species Protopterus annectens. The sequence continues at coordinate 464,322,906 of NC_056732.1, forward strand.
TGTAGGCCATGTCCCTGGCACCAGATATCCATATCTGTGAGGCCCTTCTGAAGGATATCTGTGTCAGATGTCCGTCCCACTATGGCACCCAGTTCGCAGTCATCTGCAAACATTGTCAGCCATAACCCCCCTGTGTTTGCTTGTACTTTGGAAATGTAGATGCAGAAAAAGAGTGGACCCAGGACTGAGCCCGTGGGACACCGCCTGTGACCGGCTGTGAGTCTGACATGGTGCCAGCAACTATGACCGTGTGGGTTCTGTCACCTAGCCAGTTTGCAACCCATCCTGCGATGTGCGGGTTCACATCCAAGCCGATGGGTTTATCAATGATACCTGAGGGGTATTGTGTTGAAGGCCTTTGCCAGGTCGAGGTAGGCTGTATGGACTGCCTGACCCTCATCAATGGCCTCGGTGACTGTTCCTAAAAAGTCAACCAAGTTTTAAACGCATGATCTGCCTTTGACCAAGCCAAACTGGGTTGGATGCAAAGTATGCAAGTCCCCTATGTCTTCATCTATGAGTTCCATTATGATCCTTCCCCATGGCTTTGCAGATAAGGCTTGTCAAGCTAATGGGATGGTAATTACCAGGGTCAGTGGAGGCACTGCCCTGTGAAGTGGGACTACAGTCGCCGTGCGCCACAACTTGGGTACGTTACCTGAGGTGAGGCTAAGATTAAACAGCTGTCCTAACTGTGGGTCTAATTCCTCAATGAGTTCATGGAGTACACAGCCGGGACACCATCTGGTCCCATGGATGCTGTGTTCACTGCCTTGGAGAGAGCATGTCCCACCTGTGCGTTACAGAAGTTTCGGGGCCACAATCCTCTGGTACAGACATCTCTCCATGTGGGGGGAGGGGGGATATTTGCACCGAACCTGTCAGCCAGTATGTTGGCAATGTGTGTAGGTTCAGTAAACTTCACATCATTCTGAACCCAGTCCGAGCATATCTGGGAGTGTCCTCCCAGGTGTCCAACATAGCTAAAGAAGGCCGTATGATTGTCTGTCGAGTCCTTGGTGATATATCTGTCGGATTTGCCCTGGATGATGTCATGAGAGCTTGTAGTTCTTCACATATAATGAGCAAGGGTGTCATACCTTACAAGGATTCTGCTCTGTCTTGTAGTAGCTACCTCCTTTCATTGTAGAGCTTGTGTATGGCTGGGGTACACCAGACTGGATGCTTGGCATTGGTACAAAGACTCACAGTTGTGTAAGGGATTGCCTGATCCATGCAGTCCTGTAGGTGCTGGTAGAAGGCATATGTAAGTGATTCAGTGGCTTGAGTAATGTTTACCACTGGCTCAGGGGCCTTAAAGGAGACCACACTAGTGTTTAGAAGTGTGAAGTCGGCTTTTGAGAAAGCCATATGTATGGTAACCGGCACCACCCACAGCATTGTATGCCAATAGCAGAAGCTATTGTATGTTGTCCAAACACACGTGTCCGTACACATGGAACATCATAGCAATAAACCACGCCTGGATGTGGGTGATGCTAGACATACCCATGGCAGACGTGGTGCGTTCCCGAGCCCGACGCCCGAGGGACCACACACATAGCCGGCCTTAGGCATAGGCCAAGTAGGCAGCTGCCTAGGGCGACGCTCTGCTAGGGGCACCTTACCAGCCTTTATTCGGTGTAGGTAGACCAGGATGGGGGTAGCGGGTGATGTGGTGGGGGCACCATGGAGTCCTTCTGCCTAGGGCACCACCTGACCCAAGGCCACACCTACAGTACCCACACCCAGGCGCGGGTCATTGCTAGTATGCTATATCATCTATGGAAAGAAACCATATATTCCCAGACATAATGGCACAGCATAATGCCTGTCCGCCCAAAGCAGACATATGGCACCAGCGGTGCGGGCGTACTGCGAGATGTCCGTAACCAATGTCGACACTGTCACGCTATGTGAAATAATGTCAACATAGCGATTCAATACTAAACAGCGACGGAGAGCCCGATGTCCCCGTTGCTGAGCTGTACAACCTATTCCGCCATGTTAAATGTGTGTAGCAGAGCGGGACTGCCCCAAACTAAGCAACGGACATGTCCGTGGCTCGGTGGAAGCCGTCACGCAATGTTAAACCCATGTAATATAGCGATACAGGTTATAAATACCGAAGTTTAGTAATGGAAATAGGTCCGTTCGACCAGACCGTGTGCAATTACTATAACAAGATCTACAATGGGCACGCCGGCCAATCAGCGCTACGGTTAGGAATAATGGGGGATATGGTATCATAGACACGGACAAACCGTGCCCATGTGACTCGTCTGACATTCGTACCACGGTCAAGGCAGTTCCGTACACTAGGCGGACAAGACCAAACCCAAAGCACCACAGGAACACCCTGACAATCGAAGGCCTGTATGCGTAGGGGATATAAGCCCCTGTGATCTGAATATCCCTGCGGTCACGACATATGCATCCTGGGCCATGGCGGGAGGGAATGAGGAATGTTTACCGTGTAGTACCGCACCTTTCCAAGGGGGAGAATGGTTGCCTGTGACGTGAGTGGGGGGATATGTAAATTTAGCTAAGTACCATGGGTATGCATGTAAATGAGACCGAACAGCTAACGTGTAGTGGTCACAGTAACCGGCAAACGTGAATGCAGTCCCGTTTGAATTACGACTATAGAACATATAAATGTGCACGTGTACGTAATGCGTCCATGCCGCAAAGACTGTTACATGTGTAAAGGTGAAAGTGCGTTTCGCACACGTCCGTCAACTGGATCAGAGATATGTTACCGGAACAGTCACAACTAACACAGGCCACGTAACCACACAGACCCAGTAAACATATGTAACCAGAATACGGATATGCATGTGCGCCTGCGCGTAACCCACAATTAGGAAATGCAAGTGCGCGTGTGCGTGTGTGATCCGCTCACAGCAGGGAATGTTAAGGCCGTGTCCTCCACGTCAATCATACATGTCTCAAAACTGTCAGCCCCTGAAAGTATGGAATCGGGCAGTGCCATGTAAAGTACCGTTAGAAGTAGTGAGAAACACACGCTATGTGATAAGACAAACATAGAATGTGGATAGAATAACGTGTGCGTTAGTAGTATGGATAGGTGACGGTTATGCATCTGTAACTCGACCCACTTGTCAGAAGGTGCACCCGTACGAAAAGTGTTCAGTGGGCTCACACTTGTTGACCGGGCTAGGCTAGCTGGATATATGTCCAGTGTCAGCAGAGGCCCGTGGAGAAATGCTCCACACACAATAATAGCACAACATACCAGAGTACTCATATATGTACCAAAGAAGAACAACAATAGAAAGTGTCCTGAAAGGACTGGTTACACACAGATCACAGACGACAGAGAAATATATGGCCAGTGGAAGCACGTCACAATTATGGGATCATGTCCCTATAGAAGCAAGAAGGTCTCACATGACACGCCAGCGAATTGCCAGATAGACACAGGTCAATGTAACACACAGCAACATTAAGGGCCAACCAGCCGTACACCATGCCCGAACCTGTACAGTGGAAAGGTATGGCATGGTAATTGATGTGTGTACACAGGTAATCCACAGACAGTAACAAAGCAAGGTATGAAACGAGGGGTTCACATGTATATATCTACACACAGCAGTCCGACGGCCCGTATATATGGCGCATGGACATAGATTTGTCACCTGAAAACAAGATGTGAACAACTACAGTTTAGTCCATATCATATTGATATAGTAATAATACAGTCATATCAATATTTAACATTGTGACCCTTATTTACATTCATATTTATACAAAATATGCATGTAATTGTACTTATTTATTCCATGATTTGGAATCTTAATGCAACAATTATACACATTGATAAACAAAAGCATTACCAACACACTACATTCTAAGGTTTACTCACAACAATTATCAACTATGTTTCAATATACTGATGGTATTGACCAATATTGTATTTATATTAACACATCGTTGTTGTATCATTGTTTCCATTCAGTAATGTATGCAACACCGAGTTCTACATGTCACTTTATCATCAGGACTTGGAGCACGGTCCACTGAACTATGAGCAAGTCTATTAATTAGTTGACATTAAACTGACTCAGAAGGAAGTATATAAGGGACGACTATCTAATGTATCACGTACTCCGTCGTTGCCCCATGTTAGTGGGTGAAAGAGCTCAGTATCCTATGACTGTGGAGTGTATCGTTTTGTCATTGTCTGTCTTGGCATGGTTTATGTTCAAGAATGTATTTTATGAAGATGACCAGGACTCAGGGTCTGCTGTATTTCCGCTTACTGGAACATGGATATAGATAGGCCAAGTAATACATAATATGGGTAAGAAGAAAGGAACAGTTTACCAAGAAAAACTAGTAAAAGGACCCACCAGGTCCTAAACCGAGTGCACCAAGCAAACACAATGTAGTGCTACGAAAACCAAGTGTTTCAAAAATGAACCCAAATGGTGTAAATCCAAAGATGCAAGTTAGCAACTGCTCTAAATAATCCTCCGAAGTCCCAATAGGAAAGATGCGCCACTTTATTGTCAAAATAACACCACCAAAACAAGCGGTCTTACCGGGCTTTTTCAGGTGTAATTAGCTAAACCAATAACTCTAGCTTTTATAGAACTAATTGATTAAAATATCACCATGGTACTGATGTTTTATTTGGTTCAAATGGTTCACAAACAACTTTGAACATAAAGAATGAATTTTGTTTGAATTCATATAAGTTGCATACATACATTTTAACAATGCATTTATTGTGTCGAGCATTTTAAATATGTATTTGTCTCTTTAATGCTTGTAGAAGTGGATTTAATTTATTTACAATATGGTGATATTTTAATCAATTAGTTAATTAACAGAACGCACTTGCGCTATAAAAGCTAGAGTTATTGTTTTAGCTAATTACACTTGAAAATGCTCGGTAAGACCGGTAAAGTGCTCGTGATCTACTTGTTTTGGTGGTGTTATTTTGACAATAAAGTGGCGAATCTTTCCTATTGGGACTTCTGAGGATTATTTAAAGCAGTTGCTAACTTGCATCTTTGGATGTACACCATTTGGGTTCAGTTTTGAAAAACCTGGTTGTCGTAGCACTACATAATATGGGTAGTCAAACAGACATCCGCGATTGGGGAACATACAGCAGCAGTCAAAACCACTGGCCAGATGGACACAGTCCAACAAGTTCTACACTTTACATATGCACATTGGTGTCCATTGTAGGACCCAAAAATTGATCCGTATGCAATATCTACCAGCTGCGATCGATCGACCCTGAAGAAGTGACAGCCGTGACTACGGCACAGCTAGACATATGCACCACCAGCGTGTTTAAGGTTGATGACAAGTGTCCATGAAATGCAGGACATATGAACAGAAATCCCCAGATTGTCGAGTCCATAGAAGTGCGTCCACATCCCAGTCCCGCACACATGAAGGATGTGTAATGGGTACCGTCGAGGGTTGCAGCCATGGGATCCTGGGTATGCAGAAATGGGGCTCGGTGTTGTTTGGCAGATAATCCGTTGTCCCGCCCCGTGGGAGGGATGTGGGTATAGCACATGCCTTACTCCCCACTAATAATGCAAAGCATCCACCGGATAATGCTAAATGCAGGTGTGAAATGTGTACAGCCCTATACCAGTGTCCAGTAGGCAATTCCCATGGATGGACAAGCGTCGACCAAGATGGCACCCATAACTGGAAACCTGGTGGAATTACACAGCTGCAGTAAGGCATAACACAGGGAATACAGATAGGGACTACAGTAGACACTCCCCATACAAAGTCAGACCGCCGTGCGAATACCGGCGTACACAGCACTCAATCTGCCAGCACCAAAATGGGGATCACTCGCTTCCATACTGCGGAACAAATGGGCGACCTGTGGAACACATACTAATGGCACACCAACAACGTCAACTAGGAAGGTCATAGGATGGTTAAACTATGGCGTTCCCACTTATAAAGAACATCCTTCAATGAATTAATAGGATCTACATGTTTTGGTGGTGTTATTTTGACAATACAGTGGCGGATATTTCCTATTGGGACTTCTGAGGATTATTTAAACCAGTTGCTAACCTGCATCATTGGATTTACACCATTTGGGTTCATTTTAGAAAAACCTGGTTTTCGTAGCACTACATAATATGGGTAGTCAAACAGACATCCGCGATTGGGGAACATACAGCAGCAGTCAAAACCACTGGCCAGATGGACACAGTCCAACAAGTTCTACACTTTACATATGCACATTGGTGTCCATTGTAGGACCCCAAAAATTGATCCGTATGCAATATCTACCAGCTGCGATCGATCGACCCAGAAGAAGTGACAGCCGTGACTACGGCACAGCTAGACATATGCACCACCAGCGTGTTTAAGGTTGATGACAAGTGTCCATGAAATGCAGGACATATGAACAGAAATCCCCAGATTGTCGAGTCCATAGAAGTGCGTCCACATCCCAGTCCCGCACACATGAAGGATGTGTAATGGGTACCGTCGAGGGTTGCAGCCATGGGATCCTGGGTATGCAGAAATGGGGCTCGGTGTTGTTTGGCAGATAATCCGTTGTCCGCCCGTGGGAGGATGTGGGTATAGCACATGCCTTACTCCCCACTAATAATGCAAAGCATCCACGGATAATGCTAAATGCAGGTGTGAAATGTGTACAGCCCTATACCAGTGTCCAGTAGGCAATTCCCATGGATGGACAAGCGTGCGACCAAGATGGCACCCATAACTGGAAACCTGGTGGAATTACACAGCTGCAGTAAGGCATAACACAGGAAATACAGATAGGGACTACAGTAGACACTCCCCATACAAAGTCAGACCGCCGTGCGAATACCGGCGTACACAGCACTCAATCTGCCAGCACCAAAATGGGGATCACTCGCTTCCATACTGCGGAACAAATGGGCGACCTGTGGAACACATACCAATGGCACACTAACAACTTCAACTAGGAAGGTCATAGGATGGTTAAACTATGGCGTTCCCACTTATAAAGAACATCCTTCAGTGAATTAATAGGATTAATGTCAATTGACCATGGAATACACCTAATCAACATCAAAGAACCGCTGGCACCTTATGGCACACAATCCAAAACACACATAGGTAGATGAAACAGTCAACGTAGAAATTGTCCAGGACAGTGCCCAAATGGTATACAAAGGTTCCTTCATAGACAAGTAAGCGCTTTCACCCGTAGGCTCCGTCAGACTTACACATAACATAAAAGCATCCAGGCTTTAAATATCCCTCCTTACACTTTCATTGGTCAATTTCTCAGCAAACAATGAACAATTAACCACAGCATATAAAGCACAGACGCAATGTTAACTACACACACATATATTAACATCTCCAAAACATCCTATTAAAACATGTATTATATGATATTGTACTATGCCTAATACTCATCAATCAAAGATCTAACAATATATATAGAAGATATGTATATCATATCAATGTAATACAGTGGTAAACAACTGAAAGAGTGGACTAATGTGTGTTAACTGTATATCTGTACCTAAACTACATTCCTGTTACTTGGGTTTAAGCCACCTGCTTCTCAAAAGAGGCTTAATCAGTGTTTCATCAGTCAGCCCTGGTGTGTGGTCAACTCTCCACCTAATAATCCATCTCAATCCGCATTCTAAAGCATAGTTGATGAGGTCCCCTCTGGTATTATAACCTAGCCTTTGTAAAACACTGAATGTAACCGTATGCCTTGTGATGTGCTCATAGCCGGCCGTAGGCATACGCCAATCCTGCGGCTGCCTAGGGCGCCGCACTAGTAGGGCCACCTGTCTAGTAGGTATGTCATGTAGGTACACCAGGATGGGGGCACCATGTGTTGTGGTGGTGGGCGCCATGGAGCCCTATAGCCTAGGGCAGCGGTCGATCTAAGGCCGCTGCCGTGGGAGGAGTAGTACGGTCTGCAGGTATGTGCTGAAGTGCACATGAAACAGCGGTCTACAAGGATTACCCATAGTGGCGACACCTGCACAGGCGGCTATAGCGGGACACACACACGACCATGCATACAGCACAGATAGACATACACACACCATAAACAGGCAATTATACACAAGGTTTATGGCGTGTATGGGTACAGTGTCAGTACAGCAAGGATAGCTGTCTGCCACGATATCCAGCAGATGTCTCTAGGGCGTTCTGGAATACGGACGTTGCATGGACAATGAGTGGATATGCATCGTACCACAGTTCTATGTGTCAGCCGTGCAAATATGCGATACATGGGACAGACAGCTGTCCATGCAAGAGCAGCGCTATGGGCACAACATAGGTATGTATATATACAATGAGAGAGATACAGATGGACACATGTGGCAAGGCCGTGAGTGTAACGTACACAGCACCACCCCACCACACCACAGCAGGGTGCACGTGGAGAACACGCTACGGAGGTCGCCAACCACAGCAGGCACACAGGCAGTCCACGAGCTGCGTCTCACCATCCACAAACACAGGGATGGCGGCAGGATATAAGTGTTCTGCGGAAACTCTAAAGCCATACCCTATGAACCCATGCGGCTGGGAGCATAGACACACACACACATCTGGCAGGCATGGTGATTGACCACACCCCCACATACCCAACCGCACAACAGTATGACACAGGTATGGAACGCGCTACGTGGACCACTGAACACAGCACCGTCAGAGGCACACGTCCAGGTGGGTGACAACATCCGTAAAGGAATAGCCGCCGATAGCCAAGGTATGTGTTGCCAAGCGTCTAAAATAACTACACTCTACTAGGGCAGCTGTGAACACACACACCCCACACACACACGGGGAAGGGCCGGGAGTCGAACCTACGCCTACCTACATGAACTCACTACAGCATGATGCATTTACAGAACGCTACCGAGATTACTGAGCACAGCGCTGTCAGAGGCATACTTCTAGGCGGGTGACATCATCCGTAAGGGAATAGCTGGCAATAGCCAAGGTATGTGTTGCGAAGCGTCTAAAAGCATGTCCATCTGCAGAGGCAGCTGGAAACACACACACACACACACCTCACACACACACGGGGAAGGGCCGGGAGTCGAACCTACGCCTACCTACATGAACTCACTACAGCATGATGCATTTACAGAACACGCTACCGAGATTACTGAGCACAGTGCTGTCAGAGGCATACTTCTAGGCGGGTGACATCATCCGTAAGGGAATAGCTGGCAATAGCCAAGGTATGTGTTGCGAAGCGTCTAAAAGCATGTTCATCTGCAGAGGCAGCTGGAAACACACACACACACACACACGGGGAAGGGCCGGGAGTCGAACCTATGCCTACCTACATGAACTCACTACAGCATGATGCATTTACAGAACGCGCTACCGAGATTACTGAGCACAGTGCTGTCAGAGGCATACTTCTAGGTGGGTGACATCATCCGTAAGGGAATAGCTGGCAATAGCCAAGGTATGTGTTGCAGAGCGTCTAAAAGCATGTCCATCCGCAGAGGCAGCTGGAAACACACAAACACACACACACACACACGGGAAGGGCCGGAGTCGAACCTCGCCTACCTACATGAACTCACTACAGCATGATGCATTTACAGAACGCTACCGAGATTACTGAGCACAGCTGTCAGAGGCATACTTCTAGGCGGGTGACATCATCCGTAAGGGAATAGCTGGCAATAGCCAAGGTATGTGTTGCGAGGCGGCTAAAAGCATGTTCATCTGCAGAGGCAGCTGGAAACACACACACACACACACACACACACAGGGAAGGGCCGGGAGTCGAACCTATGCCTACCTACATGAACTCACTACAGCATGATGCATTTACAGAACGCGCTACCGAGATTACTGAGCACAGTGCTGTCAGAGGCATACTTCTAGGTGGGTGACATCATCCGTAAGGGAATAGCTGACAATAGCCAAGGTATGTGTTGCGAAGCGTCTAAAAGCATGTTCATCTGCAGAGGCAGCTGGAAACACACACACACACACACACACACAGGGAAGGGCCGGGAGTCGAACCTATGCCTACCTACATGAACTCACTACAGCATGATGCATTTACAGAGCGCTACCGAGATTACTGAGCACAGTGCTGTCAGAGGCATACTTCTAGGCGGGTGACATCATCCGTAAGGGAATAGCTGGCAATAGCCAAGGTATGTGTTGCGAAGCGTCTAAAAGCATGTTCATCTGCAGAGGCAGCTGGAAACACACACACACACACACACGGGGAAGGGCCGGGAGTCGAACCTACGCCTACCTACATGAACTCACTACAGCATGATGCATTTACAGAACGCGCTACCGAGATTACTGAGCACAGCGCTGTCAGAGGCATACTTCTAGGCGGGTGACATCATCCGTAAGGGAATAGCTGGCAATAGCCAAGGTATGTGTTGCGAAGCATCTAAAAGCATGTCCATCTGCAGAGGCAGCTGGAAACACACACACACACACACACACAGGGAAGGGCCGGGAGTCGAACCTACGCCTACCTACATGAACACACTACAGCATGATGCATTTACAGAACGCGCTACCGAGATTACTGAGCACAGCACTGTCAGGAGGCATACCCCTAGGTGGGTGATATCATCTGCAGAGGCAAGGCAGCCGATAGGGAATGAAGACAGAGTGCGCAGTCACACAGCATGTTACCATCCCAAGGTGGGCGTGCAGTAACACGGTAGTGCTGCAGTCGGGAATACCAACTAACTACGGAGCAGTACATCACGACATGGATACGGGATGCACCACATACAGTATACCCTATGAGAGGGCATCCGGTGCACGATGTAGGCAGCCATTGTGGCATAACAACCACATATGACTCACCTGGATGGTCACCATGGCTATGCAGGATGTCATTGGCCATGGCTACGCGCCTAGTAGCAGACATCGGTGCCGACTGTAGTGTGTACCCCCGAATGGTGTACTGGCCATGCCCTCACACCTAGCGGTTGCGAAGGGGAGACAGACATGCTCACGGGGTATCAACGCAGATGGGCGCGGTGTGCACTGTACTGTGTGTCCATCTACACAGCTGCTTACTGGGCATGCTCAGACACTTAGAATCTGCACAGTGCAGACATGCATACACATGGGGCGAAATCATGGGAGGCAGAATGTGGACCATCGTGTGTGTCCACCCACACAACAGCAACCCGGCCATGCCACAGACGTGGCGGTTGCGAAGGGGAAACAGGCATGCACACGGGGTATCAACGCAGATGGGCATGGTGTGCACTGTACTGTGTGTCCATCTACACAGCTGCTTACTGGGCATGCTCAGACACTTAGAATCTGCACAGTGCAGACATGCATACACATGGGGTGAAATCATGGGAGGCAGAATGTGGACCGTCGTGTGTGTCCACCCACACAACAGCAACCCGGCCATGCCACAGACGTGGCGGTTGCGAAGGGGAAACAGGCATGCACACGGGGTATCAACGCAGATGGGTGCGGTGTGCACTGTACTGTGTGTCCATCTACACAGCTGCTTACTGGGCATGCTCAGACACTTAGAATCTGCACAGTGCAGACATGCATACACATGGGGTGAAATCATGGGAGGCAGAATGTGGACCGTCGTGTGTGTCCACCCACACAACAGCAACCCGGCCATGCCACAGATGTGGCGGTTGCGAAGAGGAAACAGGCATGCACACGGGGTATCAACGCAGCAGACGCGGTGTGCACTGTACTGTGTGTCCATCTACACAGCTGCTTACTGGGCATGCTCAGACACTTAGAATCTGCACAGTGCAGACATGCATACACATGGGGTGAAATCATGGGAGGCAGAATGTGGACCGTCGTGTGTGTCCACCCACACAACAGCAACCGGCCATGCCACAGGCGTGGCGGTTGCGAAGGGAAACAGGCATGCACACGGGTATCAATGCAGACGGCGCGGTGTGCACTGTACTGTGTGTCCATCTACACAGCTGCTTACTGGGCATGCTCAGACACTTAGAATCTGCACAGTGCAGACATGCATACACATGGGGTGAAATCATGGGAGGCAGAATGTGGACCGTCGTGTGTCCACCCACACAACAGCAACCTGGCCATGCTCACACACGTAGTATGTGCTACGCGCCATCCGGCATGCAGACGGAGTGCACACACCGCAAGTCACAGCCAGGTAAACCCGTACACACGCACAGGGTGGACACACATGCAGTTACACGTACACACACAGATGACAGCACAGGCGTCACGGGTGCAGGCTGAACATGTACACACTGCAGTGAACACTGTAGCTGCCATGCCAGCACCATGTCATCGGTGCAGCAGTATGCCTCACGGTCCAGCAACAGCATGTGACATATGTCCACAAGACTATGTGGCGGTGTACGTCCGTCGTGCAGAGTACACATGTACTATCAATGATCCCACAGGTGTGATGTAGTCCACCCATACCGGTATACATGGACAGGCGTGCTCCACACATACCACGGGCCTGACACAGATATGACACATGACTGCAGCTGTACCACAGTGAAACAATGTCCGGATATGTCACATATGTGATTTCCTGGCTGTGTGCATGGACTGCACGCAGGACACATATGAAGCCTGTGATGTACCACATGCATAACACAGGCGTGGTAATACACACGAAGGGAAGGCGGACACATGTCTGTGGTATGCACCCCCTACAGGGTGTAGCGGTGTTCACTGGGACACATACCCTTGTACAGTTTGCCTGTGACAGCTGTGATACCATACCACAGTCCATGTTCCATGTATGTCGACACACATGTCACAACGTAGCAATGCATACACACATGGCAACAGGGGATACATGTGACACGTGTACTGTGCATGGTGCAGCCGTGCATGAGCGGTGTCCGGTGTCCATAACACAGTTGCAACCCCCTACCACATGCATACCCATCATGGGGGCCGTCATATGGTGGCATAGTAACAGCACGCATGGCAGTCTGTGTGTACACCATGTGTTTAAACACCTGTCCACATGCATGTGTGCAGGTGCTGGTCACAGGTGTGTCACACACCATCCTACCCTGCCATGTGCATACAGTCTGCTATGTCGCCTTTACATGACAGTGCTGCCATAATGCATACCCATCGGCCATGCGTCATCGACCATATGTCACATGGCCACTGTAACCCCTACCACCTCCCAAGTGCAAATATTGGCACAGCTGCCAGATACAGTGGTAGTACGCAGGATGCACTACATACCGCTGCACGCCTGCACATATCCCATATAGCGGGTGTGGCATTCCTAGCACCAACATGTGTGCAGGAATGTGTGCCCATGTATGCCACAGATCGGGGGGACTATGTGCCACGTGCCACACATCACTGTACACCATGGTAGAGATCTGTACCTACCTCAGTGTGGGGTGCATGGATGTGGATGGTGCAGTACATGCAACACGTCATCCCTCCGTGTAGACATGTGTGGTCACCACCATGTCAGTGTGTCAACATGTGTGTATGTCTGCTGCCTGTTGTGAGGGTGTATGCAGATATAGTGTTGTGACTGGACACTGACCACACAGGGTGACCATCCCGTACTGGTGCTGCATTGTACAGCCCTGTCAATGCCATACCTGTGAGCCTTACTGGCCACCTGTGCAAGACCACCCCCTGTGACATGGCGCGTGGGTGCATTGTCTTGTGAGGGTGCTGACCACACAGACAGGTGTCCCCATCTGCACACAATGGGGTGTGTGCCATAGAGGTGTACGCATCGCGATTGCGGACATATTCCTGTACCGGTACAGCATCCGACTGCTGCACACCGTGCACCACAGCTGACAGGTGACACCTGCGGTCAGTAGCCAGCACACTGCGTACGACACCTGCAGAATGTCACCATACCTGTACTGTGTCATGCCATGTATGTGATGTCTCTGTCCACCGTAGCCTGTGGCACCGACCACAGGCGTCAGGTGCAGTATATGTGTGGACATGTGCGTCATGTACCGTGTAAGCAACGTTACACTGTATCTGGCTCCGTGCTCCGCAGGTTTATGTGTATAACCTCTCTTCTTGCAATCCCGACTGTCTGTTCTCTATATCACAAAAGCTCTGCACCTGCTCCCATAGTATTCCTACATAGGTAAAGTACATGTATACTAAATGGAGTACTACACTGGCCTAGAATCCCCTTGTGTACCCACTTCCCTATAGGTGCCTTCTGACCCAGTTACACAGCAAATGCATTCACGTTCTCTGGCATGTCGAAGGGTCAATTGCTAGCGACCTCTCCTGTTCAGATGGTGAATCTGGGCGTCCTGGGCACTGTTACAGGTGCCTCATGGACACGGACAAGCCGCACCTCACCTACTGAACATAATACATGTGACAGATGCAACTATATAGCCAGACAGGGGGCTGTGCTCTCTCAAACCATGACCGGCAAGACCAAGCGGGAGGGAAGGACACCATGCACACCACAAACCCAGTGTCACATGTGACTATCGCAAATGCTAATCAAACACATGAACACACTAAGACATACCTGGAGGCACTGTTAAAACATGTCACGAACCTAACGAGCCCTCTGAAGCAGACACCCAAGCAACTGCCTCCACAAGACATAGGACATGCAACACATAGTTCTCAACGTCAGTGTGCTAAACAGTCAGAGCCCCAAAGGCAACACACACAATGCCAGACACACTTGTAATGGGTGACGCCACTGTCAGACACACCGGCGTCCCACCCACCAGACTGGACAAGGGAATGATCACAGTAGGATGGCTGTCGGGCTGGAATCCGCCACATAACACACGCACTCAGGTCACTCCGCAGCATGTACAGGTATGACGCGGTCATTGCCCATGCTGGTGTCAACGACTGGAGACATACCACCCTGGGATACATTAAAGGAGACATAGAGGGCCACTCAGATTGTGTAGCCCAGGCCAGCATGTCCCTGACCCTGGGCAGTATCCCACCCTCATCAAGTATGATGCCACTATACTGGCTCCAAGTGGTCACCCTTGATAATGTGCCTGGTTACCGGTGTCAGTCTGAGGGGATCCAGATTCCTCATACCTGGGATGACATGCTTGGCACGCCACGCCCCTTCACAAGGGATGGCTCGCACCTGTCGCCCCTGGTCTTCAAGGGTTTGGCTAAGGCACCTGCCACCCCACAGTGCCCACTGCAGGCAAGGCTGGAATGATAAACCTACCACCCTACACTACAAACCTGGAGAACAGACAGGGTAATACTGCTCAGTGCCAGTGGTCTACGCCCAAGCTGCACACCCTCAAATGCCCTCCTCAGTATGGAGGACATCGATGTCAGTGCTGTGACTGAAACATTGTTCAGGGCTGCTGAGAGCACCCCAGCACTATCAGGTCATACCCCATATCACGCGTTCAGGACCATAACCCGGACCTAACACAGAAGGAGGTGGAGTCTCCATTTCCATGAAGGATACACACACCTCCAGGTTGGCAGAAATGCACGTAGCAGCGGGGAATATCCAGGTGCAATTAACCATGGGTAGGACTGCCCTACAGTTTGTTGCATGCTACAGACCACCCTCCCAAACCCAGGATACCTGCACAGCCTTCCTGAAGACACTGGTGAGTATGAATGCTCTCACAACACCGTCATATTGGGTGACATCAACCACCCATACATAGACCGGGAACATTACCCAGGACACAACACCCTACACCAAAGGTTCCAGGTGTTCATACACCTGAATGCTGTGGAACAACCATGCACCATACCCACAAGGGGGGGAACTATACTAGTTCTGATCATCACACATGGGGACGACATGCTCCACACAGGATGTACATCCCTCAATGGTGAGGTCAGACCATATAGTGAACTCACTGGAGATCCGCATCCTGCACCCAACACCGGCATGGGAGACCACAGTGAAGACCTCTCCACAGCGAACCACACACGTCATACGACTGGTGTGGTACCCTACAAGGCCTCCATGCCAGTGGTAAACACAGGCCACACTGATGAAACCCTTACAAATGCCTTCTATGAGCACCCCCAGGAATGTCTGCACCAAGCGATCCTGATAACATCAGGACCTTGTCCACCAAAGGCAGGCACATGGTCTGGTGGACCCCAGCCATTGACAAACCGTACAACAAGAGTTGAAAGCTAATACATGACAGAGCAATATCAGTACCAGGAAAGGCATCACTGATTAATACCGGCGTTAACATACGATCACTCATACAATCATCCAAGGCCGCCTGTGGGACTGGTACTGCAAAGGACACATAAGACAACCATAAGGCCTTCCTTAGCTATGGTAGGAACATGGGTGGAAGCACACAGTTATGCTCGGAATTACTCCAGAATGGTACAATGATCACTGAACCCACAGACATTGCCAACAAACCAGCGGACAGGTTCCGTGCATACATCTACCGTCCCCCAGGGGACGTATCCATCCCACCAGAGTCTAGCCTCCCAAACATCCCGTATGCCCAGGAGAGAGCTGATATCTGTTAAGCAGTGAACACAGCATCAATGGGACCAGATGGTGTCCCCGGCTGTGTGCTACACAACCTCATTGAGGCCCTCACCCGCACATAAGGCTGCTGTTTCATCTTAGCCTTACTACGGGCTACGTCCCCATGGATGGCATACGGCAACTGTGGTCCCACTACACCAGGGTAGTGCTCTTATGGACTCTATACATCCCTGCCCTATCAGCTTGACAAGCCTTGTCTGCAAAGCTGTGGGGAGGTCCATACTGGAGCCCATAAATAAAGACATTGGTGTACGGCAAATGCGGAACATACCCACATCGGCTTAGTCAAGGGCAGATCCTGCCTCCCAAACCTGGTCGACCTGTTTGGAGGAGTCACTAAGGCCATTGATGGGGGTACGTCGGTTTGCACAGACTACCATGACCTGGCGGGGGCGTTCAAACCACACTCCACGTGGGCATCATAGAAAGGCTCACCAGCGTAGATGTGGAGACATATGTCACACGATGGTTTGCCAACTGGATGGAGGTCAAACCCCACAGGGTTTGTGTTCCTGGTGCCATGTCAGACTCCAAGCTGGTCCCAAGTGGTGGCCCACAGGGCTCAGTCCTGGGCCCCTTCCTGTTCGGCATTCAACTTTCCAATGTGCATGCAAACATAGGGGGATTGTGGCAGACAAGTTATGCAGATGACTGCACACCGCCACCATACTCAACACCCCATCAGACACGGACATCCACCTGGGGTCTCATAGAAATGGATAACTGGTGCCAGAGCCATGGCCTGATGCTACATGCCAGGGAAGGTATAGACCTACCCTTTGGGAAAGACATGTTCACCCGAATTACCATATAGGTGGTATTCCATTAAACATGGTGGACGTGATCAGGGACATGGGTACCAAACCTGTCGGTAACCTCTCTCGACACTCACATTGCCAATGTGGTTGGGAAGACATTCCACTGTGCCCACCTGGTCATGAAGGGATTCACATCCACATCAGGGGAGGTCATTGTACCCTGTACTCTTCACACATCAGACCAATGATTGGGTACAACGCCACATTTGGAATGTACCTAACCTGACACCTGCAGCACTCGGAAGGACCTCAAACGTTCCACAACACAGGGATAAAGGTGCTGAAACATATGTCACACGCTGCCCGACTGAGGGACTCCGGCTGTATACCTTCTCATACCGTCTGCTCTGAGGTGATCTGTGCCTGACATACACGGCCATGTCCGACCTGGGTGACATGGACATGTTCCACCTCCTAGGCTCCAAACAACCACGGGCACAGAAGCAACTGACAGAAACCTCAACACGGACATAAATAGGACATGCTGGAGGGACAGGGTCATCGCCCAGAGACCCCCTACAACATGGAAAAGATTCCCAGCCCATGTGAAGCAGAGCCCCTCACTGACTCTGTCCAAGAGTAATCCTGACGTGTGGATGGGTGATCGTAGGTATCGCCAGGCATCATCTCTGTGTCACTGCTGGACAGAGGGACAGCGGACCAATGGATATAGTATCCTCATCCTAAGGGGTGGTGAAAGCCACACACACTCTGGCTAGGCTTACACATGCCGTAGGGCACATAGCCTGGTATGTACCTATGCACCTATGTACCTATGTAGGAGTCCATGCAGGTTGCGGGTACCTGTGGTATGCTGATATTGCCAGATGTGCCTGTGGGTAACCCACAGCTACACGTGGGGACTGATAACAGTGCTCCCAGTAGGCACATGCAAGTACACCATATGAGGCATACAGGTTAACAGAACCAACATGGTGCTACACATGTAACCGTCACGCATACCGTGTACACAGCTCAATGTATGCTGCACCTGCACTACATGGTATGTCTGCTGCATGATGTCAGTACACAACCCACGTCACATACGCACCTGTCACCTGTCATACACAACCACTGCAACATACACATCACGCACTATGCGGACACAGGTATCACATACACCTCTCACTAACTTGTCCACCCTGTGCATCAGAATATATTTGCATAACCGTGCACCGATGGTGTGGATGACAGTGCTGCGGCAGAGGCTTCATCATATGCACAGGGTGATATGTGTGCCAGGGGCATAGGCTGTACCAATGGATGACATCATGTGTGTGTGTAAGGGCGGTGCATTTACTGGGCATGACTGTGCAGAATGCATGTGGATGTGGTGGAGCCCTACAGTTGTGTCTGCTGTGTGTGGGTATGTGTGTACACAGTTCAGCCATCTGTGATGCCTACACGGGTATACTTGGCAGCCCCAGACTGTACAGTGCAGGTTGTATGGCTCACTGTGTCCGTCTGCGGCCACGTGACCCGTGCCTGCCTGGGGTCGCACGGGCACTACCGGGTGGAGGTATGGAGTGGCCACTCTCCGATGACACATGTCCGCTGGAACCGTGTCCACGCTGGGACCGGCCAGGGCCACGTCCACGTGGCCTGCTGTGTCCTGGTGTGGTTGGTGTAGCACCAGCTGCACTGCTGCTGCTACCGGCACTGTGTGAGTGGGCATGAGAGGTGGCACGTCGACCTACACTAGGTGGTGTTGCTGGCCTACGGCCACGTGTCCTCCGCCTCACCCCTACCAGGTGTTCCAGCACAGACAGCTCACGCTCGCGGATTGACATGCCTCGGTCGAGGATTCCAACCATCTCACCTAATCGCCTATCCAGAACATCAGCAAGCTGCTGTTGAGCATTCGCCAATGACTGGATGTTCTCATTTAGGGAACGGATTGCGGCCCTCTGCAGCCTCTGCCCTTCTTGGTTCTGCCGTTCAGCACGTGCCTGTGCCGCCATTACAGTCTGGAACATGCGTCTGGTGATACCAGCTGCTGCACCCTGTACAGCAGGTGCATGTCTACCAGAGCTCCTCCTACGAGCAGCACCAGCCACATGCCTGTGTGGCACATCACCAGTCATTACACTGGCAACATGGTGTGTACCCGCACCTTCTGTAGCCACCACACATTCCTGCTCAATGCCAACAGATGCTGACTGTCCTTCCTCTATGGGCAACGGTGATGTGGTATGTGTCGGCATCAGAACCGTGTGCGGAGATGAAGGGGACATAGGTGGGATGTTAACCAATGGCACAGCTTCTGCCCCTGACAACCCTGCCTGTGCCTCATGCATATGGTCATCACCGCTAGTATCTGTGGGGACACTAGCATCAGATGGACCGCAGGAGGGAAATGCACCTACACCACCTGTGAATACAAAGACATACTGTAAGATACATTACACACACGCAGACACACACGCAGACACACACACACACACACGCAGACACACACACAGACACACACACACACACACACACACGCAGACACACACATGCAGAGACACACACACGCTGACACACACGCAGACACACACACGCAGACACATCATGCATGTGATATTGCAGATGGCATGCAGCATTCCCACACCACAGCTCAGTGAATGCAGGCCAGACATTAATAGTGGTAGTATGCATACTGCCCTGGGGTGCACACTACATCAAGCAGGTGTCATTTCAGTAGGCATGCAGTACACACATTCATGGTAGTTTGCATGCATCACCGTGATACACCGTGTGGCCACAGGCAGGTTAACAGTACACATGGCTGGCGTCACTTTGTCATGTACTCCGCCAACATGTGCGATAACATGTGGACATGTGACAATGGTGTCCCACCACATGCACCACATCAAACTGGATGTCACAGTGCAGTGTTATGTGTACAGGCTACAGATAGAATGCATGTGTAACAAAGATGTCTGTGCAGGTGTGGTTGGTGTGAGCTGTGTACATAGCTATACAGTGGGGAGTACAGGCACTGTGCCACTGCATGGCAGCAAGACACAGGTATGTTTCTGTGCGATGCGTAACATGGACGCATTGCATTGCCATGTCTGCAACACAGTCATGCTGTTCCACAGCACGTATATGGTAGACATTGGTGGCACCTCCAGTGGCTGCAGACAGGCATTGCGGTTGTCTGGTGTACCACATCAGATGTACAGGTGGTCCACTACAGCTATGATCGCACTATGTGTGGACAAAGTGCAACGGTGACTACCCACTCCAGATGTACTGTGTGGCAACATGCCTGTGGGTATCACCCATGGCCATGTTTGACTGGGTCATGGACAATTGTGTGTGATGGGCATCATGTACACATCCCTGTGGTGGCCCATGTGACATACACCCATACTAGTCTGAGGTGTCACAATCCGAGGGCTATGCAGACAGTGTGGATGTCTGCTATGTCGGGCGTAGGTCATGTCATGGTGTGACAATGTTGCAGACAGAACACCACGTGCATGGGACATGTCATGTGCCATGTCACAATGTGTGCACACAATGCAGGGGCATAGGTCACATTGGTAACACCTGTGTGCTGGCCAGATCACAGCTCACTATGTGGTACTGTGTGCATACCGCAAATGGCATTCCGATGCATACTACATATGCAGCCATTGTAGAACACCTCCACCATTGTATGCATAGCTGACTGCACATATCACACCGATGGGTTATGTGGTGTCATGCCGGTGTATACTAACGGTTGTATCTACTGTACATGGGTGGCGTGTGTGTCAGGTGGTGCAACCTGTATACCGTGACTGGAGCAGACCCAGGTGTGCATGTCATACCTGGCCACATGGCGAATATCTATACACTGTAACATGCCTGTTACTAGCAACAGTCTCACCTGCGACGGACCCATGGCTGTGCGACACGCCAGAGGTACCTGTATAGGGCGACACAACAGTATACACATTATCCATTACTGTAGCCACAGTAAGCACTGTGCATGTCACATCATGTACCTGTGTGGTAGCATGTGTTATGCACATGTCTGCAAACACAACGTAGCATACTGTAGTATGCAGCTTGTGTGGCCATATACCTGGCATGTGTTGGTACATTATGTGGTGTACTGTGACACCCACACCTACGTCAGTTATCATACACACATGCAAGACTGACTTACCAGGCAGCTCCAGGCTCGTTGGTTGGGAGACACCCACCTCCACGATGGCAGCGAGTGTTTCTGCATGATGTTCCCTGGGTGTCCCCAGACTGGCCAGGAGCTCCTCCGTGTGTGTGAGTGGGTGCTGGGTTGGTGGCCCACCACCTGTCCCACCTTGTTCTCTGGCGATTGCGGTGGCACGCTGTTTTGCGTGCCGTATTAGGTCTGTGCAGTGTCGGCGTATCTGCTGGTAGGTGCGGTTGTTGCCACCCACGTTGTTCACCCTCCTGCGCATATCCTGCCACAGGTCATCCCGCTGCTGTGCTTGCTGTGGAACATGGCTGAATAGCAGGTCATAGTTGTCATGGAGCAACGGTATGATTACGTCATCCTCCTGGCGGCTGAAGGCTGGCAGCCGGGAACGTGGCATTATCTGTAAGACATAATGATGGTGACAGGTCACATTTACACTGATGTACTGGCATACCGCTGGACATACATTGCTATGACATGTACGACATCTGCACAGTAATCTCTGCGATGCATCATGGCACTGACACAGCTGACGTGTTGCCGTCACACCATTAAGCAGTGGGTATCATATCATATCTGTGTGTCAACTCATCACACTGTACACACACCATGTTGATGGTAACCTGCTGTGGACATGTGTACCTGCCTGCACCTGTGTTCATACCAGTTGGCACGTGTCCCAATGTGCACACAGTTCTACTGTTCACCTGGATGCTGTGTATATGTCACTAGGCATCACGTACGCAGCCATTATGAACGTCAGCGGTGGCACTGCACACATACACATGGACACCTGTACATGCATGTGTTGTGCCATGTACATCTACACAGCACTGTACGGGTGTTGGACAACCTGCCACGGCTCACCTGTATTGCACATGTGATACACATGGGACATTGTGTAACCATATGACATTAGCAGGGAAGGTCATGCATAGCATGTGCGCGCACGTTGTACACACCAACACACAGCACCTGTGACACCACAGGGTGCATCAGTGCCACATTACTGCTCTGGATGGTTGATAGTGCAAGTGCCATTTGTCCATCGCACCATGTATGACTGTGATAGCACGTGCAGCCTTGCTGGGCAGGGCTGCATGGTATGGCAGGGTATGTCACATACATGGCACAGGGATGTGTCCCACCTGGGGGTACTGATATTGGCAGGGTGGCTGTCCATTCCATATGTCATTGCTATGTGTATATGGACATTACACATGTCTATCATCATGGTGTGGACAATGGCCTTCTGCAAGGTAGGCAGCATGCTGCTTGGTGGGGGTGTGTATGGTGCATGCTGGTATCGCACATCCATGCATACACATTACCCCTGACAGGTGCTATGTGCTGCGATATTGTTCAACACAGTGCTGTATGTGCCCACACACTGCTATCCCGTGCACATGGATGGTTGCCTGGCCTGACATGGGTACCACATATGTCTACATCCAGTGCCTGCTGCCACCCCATGTCAGCTGGTGCACCACACAGCGCCATCCCTCCCACAGGGACCGTGGTGTTGGGCACAGCATAGGTATCCATGTATGGGGACAGGGATGTTCACATAGCAGGGGCACTGATGGTATCATCCATCGGACCATACATATGGCGCACCTCACACACACACCCCATTCAGTATGTTGTTCGCAACACTGACACAGCTATACTGCTAGGCCAGGGACATTCCCAGGCGTACATACACAGATGCGTGAACATCTGTCTGTGGCATGGGCTACAATAATGGTGGGGTTCAACACATAACGTGTTTGAGTGTGGCTGGCGCAGACGTTCTGTGCACATGTCTACACAGTAAGCCTGTTCTACAGTAGCCAGCGGTGATGTGCTGTGCACATGTCAATGCTGCACATTGTGTTGGTGTCTGTCTGTCCACAGGCCAGTGGTGGGACACACAGGGGTATTAGTGAACATATATGCATGCCACCCTGTACTGCTGTACTGCTAGCTTCTCGGTGCTAATGTGTCATGGACATGCACACCTTACCTGGACAGGTGGTAGTGGGTTGCCACCCGTACCCATCTCCTCTTGTGGGTTGCTATGATCCAACACCCTCTTTGTATTGTATGTTCAGGCTATGCACCTGTGTGGGGCATGTGGGCATGCAATGCACTACTGCGTACCTTTGCACCCATTGCAGAACATGTCACACAGGTACACTGGCAGCCATACACTTCACAGCTTGATGATGGTACAACACGTGTTGTACACACGTAACACATATCCTGTGGGACATGGTCATATGTACAGGCATGTCCAACAGTCACGTACCACTGCTACCCCTACATGACGGATATGCAGTACATGTGGCGGTACAGCAACTGTCACATGTAGTCATGCAATGCCCCCCTACCTACATGGCGTGGTACTGCCTGTGGGGGATATGCGTCTGCATCCATGCTGTGCCCATAGCTGACAGTTGTACATCGATATGTGCAACATACCTCATTTGGTGTTCTCATGGGTGCATGTTCAACATGGCTCCGCATTGTTTGTGTCTGTCACACAGTCATTGTTGTACATGGTTTACATGCCAGCCATGGCTTACTGTGTGTGATTCCATGTACTTCATTGGGATACCAGCATTATACATTATAACAGCGTATTCCAGCCATCACATAGCCTTCCTAGATGACACTGTTAGCCAGCCAGTAGGAGGTGTTCCGCCATCTGCACATAGGTCACACAGTACGAGGCCCGCTGACACCCATTCTGGGGACAGGGTTCTGACAGCTGTGGATGGGTGTGATGCTGTCGACAACCATGACTGCACCTGATGGTCACATCTGGATGGGTAACATTCACAACACACACCTACCTTCACGTAGTAACACATCATCTACAACAATGGACATTCCTGCCAGAACAATGTGTGCAGTATGTCTGTATGACCACTGCAGGCACCACTGGTGGCCCCAGCATGGCAGCCAACAGCACCAGTGTATATCCCGTGGAACCATGGGTTACACCATTCACAACACACCTGTCTCAGATGACCCTGTTGTGGATCACAGTGCAGTTCCACACATCATGTTACACTAGGCATCATGCACTGATATGTTGCGGACGTGTGAACAGCTGTGCAACTCAACATATGCACACATGACACATCACCTGGTACAACATATCTGTCATACAACATGTTATTGTGACCGCCCTGTGATGGCATTACACAGGCTACGTGTACTGGGACATGTGATGGCTTATATTCACCCTCTGGGTGTGTGTCTAGCCAAGTGTACAGTAGGCAGTGGTCTGAACACAGGGACACTGTACATTGACCTACTCTGTCACTGCAACTGTTGACTATGCTCATACTGTACTTATACAGGCATGTGGTATCTGACCACTATGACAGTCCTGGTCGACCACACTGCTGTGGCACACATGACCTGCGGACATCTGCCTGGGGTGTGGAGCACACATGTACATCTTCACATGCTATACTGCCTCTGTGGCGGTGTCACATGACTGTCTCCAGCAGGGCTGTAACAGGCAGGCACGGCATGGGGTCATGTGGGACAATGCTTGCACCTTCCACTGTGCTGCACACAAGCAAGGCACACACACTAGTGCACCACTCACATTTATCTGCAGTGCCTGGGACCTGCCTCCATGCTCTGCACAGCACACCTGCAAGTACAGATTGTACATGGATCATACCTCCCAGGCACATACCTGGACTGCAACACACACAGGTGAGCGGATCCCACATCACACAATGTTTTGCACATATACTGGATATTTGCGAACACAATGCATCATAGGTGCTCCATGTTCAGATACCCATGTTTGTGACCGCTAGACACATTGTAACACGCAACAGAGCTTACATTGTACACCACAGGTTACATGCTGTCTGTGTTGTCATACTGTACATTGGGCCTCAGACAGCTGATACTGCCATGTGCTGACAGCAACCCACACTTCCCTAGAATGGACACCCATGTACCCACACATGCTTGAGGCATGCACTCCACCTAGCTGGGTGACACATTACACAACACATACCATACCTACACTACCCTCAGCATGCACGATACCTCCATGTGTCTGGTGTGTTAAACCTGGGGTTATCCCCTTTGGTAGATGAACATATATGCTTCACGGCCCTGCTAGCCACACCCTGGACACACACCCATCGCAGCATACATGGAACATGTGTTCTACAGCCAGTACTACTGACGTCTGCTGACAGGAGTTGTTAATGGCATGGCACCCCGGCAGATGGACAGTGTACATAACTATGCTGACACATACCACAGTGCACTTCCGTAGCATGTACGCAATGGTAGGGACCATGCTATTCCACACAGAGACATGGCGGTACTGGCCTTTTCACAGACGCCACGGTGGTGGTCATGTTCCATGCACATCTGCTGTATGGGCACATGTGCAGGCTGTTGCACGGTGGTGTATATTCACATGTGTGGGGTGCATCACTTGACAGCCATGGTGGGTCCTCGTGGTCCATCACATGCTCCAAGGCTAGTTACCTACACATGACTGCCTTACATTGCAGTGTGGGTCCTCAGGCAGTGTGGTGGTATGTCTGTGTTGTTTGGCTACATCCACATTCGATGTCGCGTACAACAGTCACCCAGGCATTGCAGACTGAGATAATGTTGGCAACATGCCAGGCAATGGTGTACTTACCAACAATACACACTCTCACTCACTACAGGGTTGCAATCCATACATGGACATCGTAGTGTCCCTGTGGACACATACATGGTACTGCCATGCACACGTTATGTCCTAAGACACTGTCCCAATGTCACCTTCCGATCTCCCTAGCTGTTATGTCCCGCCAACCTGTTTGGTATGTGTCTCCACACCAGCCCACTGAATTCACTGCTAGCCTGTTGTCGGACATTGTGTACCTTGACCGTCACACTGCCGCATCTATCGCACTACACATGGGTGGCACTGCACGTGTGGGACTGCATTCGTACACCCATGACTGGACCATTCTGTATGGCACTGGGGCACATCCTCACAAACGTGCTTCACGCACTCATTGATGACCTCCATGCCTTTACTGGCACCCTTGTTGGGCTTCTGTGTGCCACAGCACGCCACATACACATGCTGGCCACCTGTCATACCATTGCATGGGTGGTTGGTGTGGTACAGAGGGCAACAGATCAGACATTGTCCTCACATTGCCCTTCAGCACCATTCCACGTTCTGGTATTGGCAACGTACACATCCACCTGCACATCATACCCTGTGTCTCAGGATGTTAGGCTATATGACTCCTGGACAGGACACACAGTGGTGCAAGCATATCATGCTACCTACTACATGTCAGGTACATATGGCATTACACAGTCCTCAGTCATGGGGCCCCTCATGTTCACTATTTGCTTACATACACAACATGCTGTCACAGAGTACTGTCCATGCCTAGATATCCCACATCTACATACCTGGCACCATTATAGCTCCACCAGCTCATACTGATAACAACCATATGGGTGTCGGTGTGGCAGATACATCATGTGGGTGTCATGGCATCAGGATGCATGACACATGGTGCATGCACATCACCTTTGCATAGCAACATTCATCCACTGAGTATCACATGGATACTGTCCCGTACATGCATATCAAATTGTACATGGTTGCTGTACACACAAATGCCCCACATGGTGCTGTGGTTACCGTATTCCACTGTGGCATGGGTACACATCTGCAGGGCCACACCTATCTGTACTGTGTGTGATGCTGGTACATAGGTAGCCATTGTACCTGTGGCATACACACATCTACACATGGGCAAGGTTACAATACCACATTCGTGGTGTACCTTCCACAATGGCTACGACTTTACATGGCACAGCATTGTCATGCCATGATGTGTACCAGGCTCAGACAGTTTACATATGCGGCTGACAGACGGAAAACACATCTGTACACATCTGCATACCACATACACAGGGGTGTCTTCTGCTCTGACATGGACCATGTCCTCCGCATTACTGATGCATGTAGTACTCATACATGGCAATTGCAGTGGGCAGTGTGAGCGGACCACTCATGGATATGTGCACACATGCCACATTGCATGGGCTGGGCTTCTGTGTTACTTCCGCAGACACAACACACACCATGCTGTGGAACATAGGTCCTGTGCACATCCCACAGGGACACACAGTGGCACTGTTCATGTGATAGCTCCCTTGCTGTTTGAGTGACACGTAGTCATGGTACCACCACAGCAGCAGTACTGTGTAGACATGCAGTTGACACCCACCTCTGCTGTTCACTGGACACTACCATGGGGAGGTGACACTACTGTGTACACTGCACATGTGTTTACACATGGACCTGCCGGACTTCATTGTTGCCCACATTGCACCTGCTACAGATCGTTTGGCCATGGTTACTTGGTGTTCCTTCCATTTCGGATGGCTATTATGCTACTACTCTGTCCCATATCTACAGGCCATATGTATCCTGTTATTGTACATACCAATAGGCAATAACTCCATTATGCATGATATGCCTGTGATACTGTGTATGATGTCTGTCATATCCACCATGACAGCTTTACATTACACATAGTTGACATAGTATCCCCTACTGCAAGGCATACGTGCACGTCGGGCGCACATTACGTATGACATCGACGGTATATGCCCATACACATGTGTGCTGTGACAGTATACATACATGTCCTATCCTGCTATGGCACTTCCTTGTTGGACATCCACTGCCAGCATCGGCGTGTGGTGTGGCATTGTTCTCTGTTATGCCCCCCTGTGGCAGCCCTTGTGTTATCCCGGCTGTGTACATGATGTCCCACTGCTGTGCACACGGTGTCCACAGTCGTTGGTATGCTCAGCAGGATAGCACTACATAACCACCTTTCACCACTCTCTGCATTATGGACAAGTATCATTACTTACAAACACCATTCACATACAGTACAGCTTCGTCATACACATCATGCATTACACACCCATACATATCGTGGGTTCTACATACCTTGTCAGTGTTTTGTTCCGTTTTTCGTTCCATGTATCGGTATTCCTATTTGTTACTCTTTCCGTTGTACACTACTGGTTCGGTATGAGCATACGGTTTGAATATCCTGGGAGTCATCCTTATATCCGTCGATACCTGCAACATGTGGGTTCATCACACCAATAGCTGTTCCTCAGTGTGTACTTGTGCGCATATCACCTGTGCATCTACTCCATTCGTACATTACGCGTCGTAACTAGGGTATGGTTGCATTCCTCACCTGGGCGTTGGCTATTTGCCCTACCTTCGTGGAGATGGTCTGTATTGTGTTATGTTATGTGTAACTGCAGCCGCTATGTGTGGCGACAGGTACATTTCGCAGTGGTGTTAGCCGTGGATTGTGTGTGTTGGGTATGGTATTATGTTCGACATGTGGGTGTCCCTGTCCTGACGGCGTCTGTTGATGGCGTTTTGCATTCGGATGTGTAACATAGCTGTTGGATTCCTTTAAACAACGGATGCAAGTATGCATCCGCTGTTGATAGTGTTTCCCATGCGAGATGTTGCGGTTATGCAGCTGTCATTGACTGCCTGTATGTTTGTGCTGCTATTACGGCTTGTATCCCTTTGATATGTGCGATGGGGAATATCGGAGGTTGTAGGTGACGGATACGGGTTGTGGGCCTTGCATCTCTACATACACGGTATGCTTGTCTGTGTGCTCCATCCCTGCCTGGGGAGTTGACAGTTAATTGTCTGTTGTTCTGGGAGTGTAGGTTGTGTTGTTGTCATGTGGTGTTGGTATCGCCTGCGTGTGTGCTTCCTGCATGTATTCCTCCGTCACATCGGTGGTATATCTGCGGTTGTTTGTATGTGACGACTATCCCTTGTCATTCTGTCCCAGATATTTACAGTCATTGTGGTCCTGTACTTGGGATGGCCTGTTTGCCAGTGGTTGCCACCTATTCAGGTGGCGATTGCTTGTTTGACACTTGTAGAACACACAGCGGTGTTTACGGGCTGATACGTGGCCACGGTCAGTACCGGGGTAGCACATGCGTATTTCCGCGGTACATACCTATTGCTGTGTGACTTTGCCAATGTATCGTTTTGCAATTAGCATATCGGTGTCATACATACGGTCATGATTAGTACATACGTCCTTTCCATTTCATGTGGGGTATATTCCTGTGGTACATTCTGGGACATTTTCACTTTGCATCGTTATACGTCGCCACATGCCTAGCCAGGGTGGGGCTCTCAGTACTACTTTGGGACTACTGGTGTACATATGCCTGTGGCTAGTGTACTGTATGCCTACACATGTTATTCCACTCCACCTCTAACATGGCACCAACATACACATTTTACAGAGGCACACACATTACACTCGCACAGCAAAACACACAGCACCCTCACCGCACACATACACATACTGCGGCAGTCACAGGGACGGTTGCACACAGTACCTGCGTGGGCCACATCACCGGCGGCAGTGTCTACCTCCCCCCTCATATCATCATAGTATTACCCGTGCATGTACTGTTACTGTACTGTGGCCTGGCGATCATTCCGACTCGCGGTTATGCATTTCGGTATGTTGACCTTTCCATGGGTGGCGGTTTCCTCTTCTGTTAAACCTCCCGGATGCTCAGGTTGTCTTTCACTATGTATACTATGTACAGATATCGCGTGTTACTTCTCTGTCACCTTACATCCCTCTGATTCCCTGTCTTACCTGTAGTACTTATATGTATATGTGTACATATATTTCTATATATGTAATTATATCTATCTACATATCTGTATATGCACATATCTACATGTCTATATGTATACACCTTGCGGCGAACGTGGCAGCATACAGCAATGCTGTCTGCTGGAGGACCCGCGTATGGTTCAGGTGTTGGCATTCCATGCTCCGCTGGCTGTTGGGTGTACAGTGTTTGGGTGCTGCCTATGTTGGAGTCACACATGGGGCCACCCATACGGTACACTTTATGGGTGGCCATGTTTGTGTGCCGTCCATTTCACTGTGTGTGCAGGTAGGGAGGTGTCAGTCCATGGGGCCTACGCTGTCAGAGTATGTGCTATATGTTCCCTCTTTGCCAGGGCATAGGCATATTGGGTACGCCTCCGTCTGCCTACTGGGGCTGGCACAGTGTGTTCATGGTCCTGAACCCTCTGTGCCTGGACTGGCCTTGGCAGTTGTGGTGGGCTTTGTGGCCCTTCACCATTATGTCCCTGCAGCAGCTGCTTCACAGGATCATATTATGTAGCATGGCACATACTATGAATATGTGGGCACATGTGCCTGGAGAGTACTGCAGGGCTCCACGGATGTATCCAAGCACCGGAACCGTGATTTCAGCATCCCAAACACACGCTCTATGATTATTCTGGTTTGTGCGTGTGCCTCATTATGGCGTTCTTGCATGTGTGTGTGTGCATTTCTGATGGGAGTCATCATCCATGGCTCCAGTGCATAGCCAGCATCCCCACAAGGTGGCCTTGTGGGATGTCCCCCCTGGCGAATACCTGGTACAGCTGTGAGGCATGCCAGATATGGGAGTCGTGGTAGCTTCCAGGGCTGCCAGCACACACATCCATGATAATGCCCTGTGCATTGCACACGACCTGGCAATTGATGGAGGGAATCCCTTGCGGTTTATGTAGCATCTACCCTGCTCCCCAGGTGGTGACTTGATTTGTATGTGCGTACAGTCTATCGCACCCAGTACCTCCGGGTATTGTGCCACACGGTGGAAGTGGCACATATTGCTAGCCAACTCCTCCTGAGATCTGGGGAAGTATATATGCTCATTGGCATGTGGTAACATGGCATCCAGAAACTGGTGTAGTACCCTGGATGCTGATGCCTGTGAGATGCCCATTATATCCCCAGTTGGCCTTTGAAAGGTACCTGTGGCCAGTATTCGCAAGCTTACACATACCTTTGTGTCCACTGGGATGGGCTCCCCTCTGTTGTTTCTTGTTCTCAGGTGTGGCCAGCACAGCTCCACTATTTGCTGTAACGTGTCCCTATCCACCCTGTAACGCTCTACTATCTCCAGGTCTTGTAGCCCCTGGTAGGTTACCCTTGGTCTGAACACTCTCCTTCTCCTCTGAGGCCTACGGTAGTTGTCGGCACCCTCCTCCACAACTCCGTCTGTCTCTAACACATGCTGATGGATCACGGCCACGGCGGCACCCAACATGTACATTTTAAAAGTTCCCTGTGTGTTTATACCTATGGTGCAGCGTTTGGGAATACACGGCTGTGTGTTGTGTGCATTCACACTTTATACTGTTGTGCTGTACACCCGGTGATGTCATAGGGTGTGTCTGTGCAGCCGTATCTGGGGATTATCTTCCGTGTTTTACCATTGGCACTGCAACGCTGTTGCCTTTGGTGTTGCATTACTCTTGCCTGCAATGGATTAGCTTTCGACCTTCCCTTACTGTTTCTGCACGTTGCACCTACTATTTCCTGGCATGCATCCTGCAGAGCCCTGTCATGTGTAGTTTCTGGGACATGGCATATCGTGCATTTTGTGTGCCACCGCCGTTATGCTGCCTGTCTACTTGGCTCTGCTGTGTCAGGTCTTCACTCTTTGCAATCTGCTACCTCCCCTACTTTCTTTGCATTCATATGCCTCCCCTATCCCGTTTTGCAGGTTTCTGCATGCAGAGTTGTCAGCTGCCGCTGATTGGCCTTTGTGGGTTGATTACTGTTGATTGCTCATTACTACTCCAATTACACTGCTTCCACATTTTCTCATATTCTCAACATCACCTTCCTGTATCCGATGTTATTTGCAGGGCAAGCGTCACATGACTGGGTTAAGGGAACGTAGTCATCCTCGTGCACATGCACCTCTGCGCGCATTGTGTGCTCTCAGCTCAACTATTTCCCCACATGCCGGTCCTGCAGCTGTGATGTGCAATGTACAGCCCAGGTTTGCTGAGCTCCAATGTGCTTCCTCCTACAGTGGCACACCCCTCTGCAGGTGACATGTATTCCCTCTGAGCCACTCCTCGGTGTATTACCGCTGCGCCGTTTGGTACAGCCTTACGCCGGCGGGGTTTTGCGATTCAGTATTATCTGCCTCATTTGCATGGCATTGACTACTAATTCATAGTTACCACGCCAAACACTGCCGCGACTCCTTGGCAACCCTTGCACCGTGGATGTGGCTTTCCATGCATACCATGGTGTATTGTGGCTGTGAAGCTGATGTGTATTACACTGCTGTTTTATGACATTGTCATATTATTTCATTGTTTAGCACCTTCCGCAGACATGTCCTGGGGTTCTGCTGTGAGTTTCTGTGGACATACCATTTATGTTATTATTTACATGTTGTGCATGTTTTCTTTTGACATTCTCTGTGTCTTTCGCCATTGGCATATGGCAACAGTGTGATACCTGACGTTGACAGCCTTCCGTTACTCCTATGTTATGTTTGGGTAAATGTAAACCGTTTTTTTTGGTTTACATTGTCGTACCCTTATGCTACGCCTGCGCCACTTCGTGGATCATTATATGCCTTCATTTGCATGGTGCAACACCGCACATGGGGTGTTTAGCATACCTACGCCAGAGGCGGCGCAGATCCGGCGCATGCCGGTAGTGCATGTGGGATTGGATCGTACCTGAATCACTCAGCGGCCATATTTGGCGTTCTAACGCCTACGCTATGCGTCCGCCTGGCGCAGTGTTCATGAATCCCGGGGAACGTCTTACTGTGAGGCAACAATGCTACCACAGCACGTGTGTATACAGATAGATATTTGTAAATATTCTGTGTGATGTGTTATGTTATCCCCTGCTTTGTGCTGAAAATATATTTTTTTCCTGCAACATTTTAATAGTAATCTGCAGATGCTGTCTTTAGAATGCAATGCATAAGTATGTGTATGTTTAAATTTATTTTGGAAAAGTTTTATATTTATAATATTAAATCTAGTTTCTTTGATTGCTTGTATATTATTGTTCACTCTGAGCTGCATTTTGTTGCTGCATGCTGATTACTGTGCTCTGTTTAACTTTTGTGCAGTTTTAAAAACAGAAGGTATATGGGAACTATAAGCAGTTTTTTTTCATGTTATGATAGGCATTACCATTCTATGAGTGTGGTTGTGTGCAGAATTGAATTTTTTTATGTGTTTCTGATTTTGTGTCTTCTATGACTGCATATGTTGTTTTTTCATTGGCATTTCAGGGTATGTTTGTGTGTGCTGCTCTGTGACAGCAATGAGAAGTTTTTTTTTTCCTTTTTATGAATGGACCTCTGCTGTGCTGGCTACCTTGACATGGTGCAGGTGCTTGATGTAATGTGTCATCATTGCTACTAAAAGCCAGCAATGTATTATAAGTTTTAGAAACTTGTTTGTACTTATCAGATTGTAAGGACTTTGAAGTCCTTAATGTAATTTAATTCCTACAATTTTTTGAGTGGAATTGAGAGTCATAATGTATGACATGTATTACTTACAATACTTACTAAAATTGTTACAATTAATTTTATTTCTTCTTTTATTTTCTATTAGTTGAATGGTGAATGGCTAAAGACTTTGAGTATGGGATGTTCTCTCCTGCCAACTTTATTGTCCTCTGGACCCTTACAGTTGTGACCTTGTGCCAAGGAAGGTGGTACAGAGGA
Organism: Protopterus annectens; assembly: GCF_019279795.1. Taxonomy (NCBI): domain Eukaryota; kingdom Metazoa; phylum Chordata; order Ceratodontiformes; family Protopteridae; genus Protopterus; species Protopterus annectens. The sequence continues at coordinate 464,357,062 of NC_056732.1, forward strand.
AATGCACCAGGAGTCCACCAAGAAGAAGTGGTGAAGGTGCATCTCATTCAGAAGAATCCATTATAGATGTTGGTCACTGATAAGATTAGTTCTCAAATTTAATTGTACTCATTTCTCATTATACATTTAGAATCATGTTTTTTTTTTTACTATTGAAAGGCAAGGTCATTTAACTTTTTGCCTTTGCACTCTCTCACACACATATAAATACATACGGAGATAAACAGAGTTACTGCTACATGTACACTCTGACACAAGTATAAATACAGACAGAGATAAACAGAGTTACTGTTGCATGTTTACTCTGTCACACATATACATACAAACTCAGATAAACAGAGTTATTGTTGCTTGTGCACTCTTTCACACATATAAGTGTATATGGAGATAAACAGAGGTACTGCTGCATGTGCACTCTCTCGCACATATACATACGTATGGAGATAAACAGTTCTGCTGCACATGCACTCTGACACAAATATAAATACATACAGAGATAAACAAAGTTAATACTGCATGTTTAAACTTTCTAGTAGCTTTAGTTTGTTTATAATCAGAATATTTGTTTTTCTCTTTCTCTTTTTTACAGATATTTGAAGAGCAAAGAATGCATGTAACTTCATTGCATCAGGATTAATGAATAATTCCACTACTCATTTTTTTCAAAAGCACATTGAAAGAATTTAAACAGTTGTTCAGGCTGTGATACTGCCTTTTTTACACAAATCTTTTTTTCCACAGTTTTGTTTCATTGTTAATTGAAAATGAAATAAGATTTCATTGAATTTTCCCATGTTATTAGGTGGCAGACTTGTTGCTGTATTGCTGTATATAATCAGCACATCAGACAACTGTTACTGTCACTGTCTCTAAACTGCTTTGGGTTTTATTATTAGCCACACAGCAGCAGTATATTCCGGAGAGTGCCCCTTGAAGGAAATTACTTTCAGAAGAATATGTAACCCATGTAGCAATAGTTGATGTTTATAGTTTTTCCTTATTTTACTTCTTGTTATTGTCGTGTAAACATTATAAGGGCATACATTTCAAGCATTTTCTGCTATTTGTCACTTGTACTTGTTATGAAAGTGAGCATTTTATATAGTGTAGTACTTCGTGGATGCAATGCAACACTCACATACATTCACTCACACAGATAATTTTATATTGTATTATGCATTTACACAAATGACTTGCGTGACAAATTGTATTATTGTAGGAAGCAGTCAATTATGTTGTATTTTGAAATAAAAACTGCCATCTGTTGTTGAGCAGTGTAATTAACCATGCAATACATTCCATTCACTAAGTTTTAGATATAAATTTGTATGAGTGCAACACACTGATTACAAGCATTTACATTTTACAGTGATGACAGTGTGTGAACATAAGATGTAGTTCCATTTTGTTCTTTTACTTTGTTTACATTTCAGTGTGGTCACAAATGAAATCAGATTACCCATGAATTCAACTACTGGACAAGAAAATGAATTCCAACTACTATGTTCAAAACAGAAATATGTCATTGTTAATATTTTAAACACAGTATAAGTACTAATTAGTCATATGCTGCTTATATCAACTGTAATGTTTTATCAGTCAAATTTATATTTACAATGTAACTTATAATTATTTGCTATAACACGCTGTAATACAGTTCCATTAAATGACACGAGAAGGAAATCAATACATAATGTGTGCATGTAATGTATATATCTAGTTTTTTATTTTCTTTGCATTTGTTTTCCAGAGTAGAGCACTGATATCCATGAACCTTTTTTACACTAAAGCTAGCAGCTATACCTAGTTAATTGACTTGCTGAGAGTCATACACTTAAACAATGGAGGCTGAGGGAATCAAACCTTGAACCTCTGGGCCACAGGTAAAAGTTCATTAACAGCTCCTTAACTCTCTATCCCAACCGCTAGATAGTTACAAGACATTGCTTCATAGGTAGGTATGAGTAAATAGTAGTTTCTTAATTTTTTTGTCTTTACTTTAGCAGAGAAACAATTAGCAAATATTTCAAAATCAGACATTATGCATTGCTAACATTACTGATTACAGTAGACTTCTTCTTATCCGGCCTCCTCTTTCACCGGCCTTCAAATTTCTGTTGTAGCCCTAGCAAAAGACAACAGAGAAGAACAACACTTTTGCCTCCTCCGGACTAAATAATGACAGACATTTGAGTTTTAGACTTCATATTCATTAGAAAAATGTATACAAACACAAATTATGTTATTCTAGCTGATTTATAACCTATAAATGCTATTTGGTATGCATTTTCTCATTAACTATTCATTCATTTATCCAGTGTAAGGCTCAGTCCCAGTGAGACTGGATAAGAGGCAGTCTACTGTACTTGTACTTTTTGTGGACATTGTCTGTCTCTTACTTCTGTTACATGTTGTTCTAAATGAAGACAGTAGATAGAGCTTTCCAAATCTATGGAATTTTGATGTTAGGAAGGGTGGCTTCTGAACTGTTTTACAATGTTAAATAGCATCCTTGTATGTGTGAAATTTTCTTTATTCATTAAATGCAGCATTGACAAGGTCATCTATATAACCTGCAATATATTAAACAGATTGTAACATAGCATTACTACATAATTACACTACAGTTATTACATGTACATTAATTAAAGGGTAAGTGAAAATACACTGTTGTGCATACATACAGTAAAAGAGTCATAACAACAATTAACATTAACACATGCAGAAAAAAAGTAGTATGAATCTTATATATATATATTTTTTGCAAATAATTCCATATGATACACAACATACCATATCTGAGTGGTACTTTCATTGGGTTGATCACTATGTTTCTGTGATGGTTTCTTGGAGGACACACACCACTGTAGCTCTCCATTTTGAGTTTTATTTTGAGTATGATTGCAAATGTAGATGAAGTGCAGCCAACCATAATGTGTGATGATGTAAAACAGTAGCACTATTATTGCTGCTCATAGTTACATAGTGTTGGACTGCTACATCTCAACACAGATAAAAAAGGAAACATTCAAATGAAAATATTTTCCACACATTTAATAATATATTTGTCTCATATCAGTGAAGTAGCATTTCTGCTTTAAATTCTGTGTACTCACTGTGCCTGGATTCTTTCATAGAAGAAATGCACTATTTTGGGTGTGAAGAACGTCACTACTTTTTGAAATGATTCCAAGAAGCTGATTGATCTTTTGGTGACTCCTCTGGAAGGTCATGAAGAAGCACTGGAGCACCTGAAATATAATGTTTGCTGAGCATTTACTGTTTTACTTTGTACAACTTATGTGGAAAATAAAAGCATTGTGATTCCATACATTACAAGTTATATAATGTCTTCAACATTTCAATTGCAAGCAGTATAACTCAGTTTTTGATGAGAAGACTTACCTCTGTCAAGTGACATTCATTCTCCAAGATCATCGTGGGTACTCTTCAGGTAAGTCTGGTTGTTCTGTTCATATACATTGCAAATGTGATGTAACAAAGATAACCACTCGTCAATGACCAATTCCATGACTGGAAGTAGTAGACGGATAAGCATGTCTATTAATAGATTGAATCCACTGAATTAATACCTCGTATGCTCAATGCTTTCCTCTTTCTTCTACCTTTTTCTTTATTCCTGCATACAGCAAAAGAAATGTAATTGATGATTACATTGAGCAGTCATGAAATTGAAATATCAGTTAATAATAACAGGCAATGTCAATGATTTAAAAGATAATATCCTGCTGAGTAAAGCACTTCTGGTAAAAGTCGAAACGTAAAAGATGCAAAATAACCAGTAGGTGCAACAATGGCTGAAGTATAAGCATCCACAAAAGGCTTTAAAAATCAAAGGTTTAATACAAACACTTAGACGAACAGATCCTAGGTAGTAAGCGCTTTCACGTTATTACAACGCTTCATCAGACTTAAAAAACACAACTCAGTAACTACCCTTTTATACAACATCATTCATTTCAGCTAATACCAATTAAATAATTAATTGATCATTTAAGCACTTAATAATTTAAAGCAATATGATGTCACCATTCTTAAAAGCAAGAACAAACATAAAATATATTTAAATATTGCACATAACACTTATACATAAAATATATATATATATATATATATATATATATATATATATATATAAATCATTTGACAATAACACCTTATAAAAATAATATTTCAATGGTCTCCCTGCTAAAAAAGGTTTCAGGGTTATTTTTTCATTGAGACCATACTTGTGGGCTTGCAATTTTAATATCCATTTATTCTCCTCTTCTTCGGTATAATTTTTAATGTCGCCCAATCTATTGGTCATTGTTATAACCTCCATTGCCCTAAAGTTAAAGGAGTGTGTAGAATTATGTTCTAGCACATGTCGTACCAGAGCATTATTTACATTACCTTTCTCTATGGCATATATGTGTTCCCTAATGTGTTCACGCAAGGATCTGTTAGTCTTGCCTACATAAAACTGTTGACAGGACGAACATTGAGCCACATATACAAGGTGTGTAGTCCTACAATCAGCATATCCTTTGAAAATGTATGTACATCCTGTATGCGGATGTATAAACATATTATTACCTGCTATATATATACATTGTTTACACATACGGCAAGCATAAGTTCCCATCCTCTGTGACGATACCCGCTCTCTAGATGTACTATCATAGCACAACATCCTATTTAAGGACTTCATGTTCCTATAGGCTATATGAGGTCTGTCATCCACTAATGTTTTTATTTTGTCATCCATCAACAACAATTTCCAGTTGTTGTTCACCACCTGTTTAACATAGTTGTTTTTGTTAGTAAACGGTATAACTAATCAATTGACATTGGAAACAATTGTGTCCTTAACGGACTGCATATTTTCCTCTGTTCTATTAATGAATGGAGTACCCATTCCATTCCTATATCTGTCACCTTCTGTAACTGCTTCAGATATTTCTTTCTTGTTATAGCCTCTTGAGGTAAAGCTAGAAGCTAATTGTTTTTTCTGTTGTTCAAATGCCTCCCCTTGTGTGGTTAACCTGGAGGCCCTCAAAACTTGGTTTGTCACTATGTTGCCATGTATATGCCTTGGATGCATACTATTGCGATGCAGGAGAATGTTCCTCCAGCATGGCTTCCTAAATAGTTCAGTATCAATGCCACTAGGCCCTTTTACAAGTTTAACATCAAGAAAGGCTATATCTGATTTAGAAAAGGTACTTTCAAAAGTTAGAAACTCTGCTGTCCTGTTCAAAAAAGTCACGAATTCATCCAATTGTTCAATAGTTCCACTCCAAACAATAAAAACATTGTCTGCAAAACGACTATAATATTTCAAATTGGCAGAATAATCTGAATTATTGAGAACATATGTGTTTTCCCAGTGTGCCAACACCAAGTTGGCATAGGTGTTGGCACATGGGGTCCCCATAGCCACTCCCTTGGTTTGTAGATAGAATTTACCTTCATATGATAGAACATGGTTCTCTAACATCAATTCTAAGAGGGATAACCATCTGTTAATCTTGTCAGTGGAAATTCCTTTATCAGTTAAAAGAAGCCTAACATAGTCCATGCCCATGTCATTGGGTATGGACATGAATAACGATTTAACATCTAGAGTAACTAAAAGATTGTTACTATTAACTGGTGTTGATCTATTATGCATGGCTAATGCCTCTAAAAAATGTTTAGTATCCCTTAGTACTTGCTTCATTCCCCCAACAACTGGTTTAAACATTTTATCCAAATAAATGGATAGGGGTTCCGTTAGCCAACCCTTACTGGCCACTATAGGGCATAGAGGAGGATCCAAAAGTACTTTATGGATCTTCGGTAAACCTCTAAAGGAAGGAACCAAGGGATGTTCTACCAAAAAATAATCATATATATATATATAAGTACTTTTGGATCCTCCTCTACACCCTATAGTGGCCAGTAACGGTTGGCTAATGGAACCCCTATCCATTTATTTGGATAAAATGTTTAAACCAGTTGTTGGGGGAATGAAGCAAGTGCTAAGGGATACTAAACATTTTTTAGAGGCATTAGCCATGCATAATAGATCAACACCAGTTAATAGTAATGATCTTTTAGTTACTCTAGATGTTAAATCGTTATTCACGTCCATACCCAACGACATGGGCATGGACTATGTTAGGCTTCTTTTAACTGATAAAGGAATTTCCACTGACAAGATTAACAGATGGTTATCCCTCTTAGAATTGACGTTAGAGAACAATGTTCTATCATATGAAGGTAAATTCTATCTACAAACCAAGGGAGTGGCTATGGGGACCCCATGTGCCAACACCTATGCCAACTTGGTGTTGACACACTGGGAAAACACATATGTTCTCAATAATTCAGATTATTCTGCCAATTTGAAATATTATAGTCATTTTGTAGACGATGTTTTTATTGTTTGGAGTGGAACTATTGAACAATTGGATGAATTTGTGACTTTTTTGAACAGGACAACAGAGTTTCTAACTTTTGAAAGTACCTTTTCTAAATCAGATATAGCCTTTCTTGATGTTAAACTTGTAAAAGGGCCTAGTGGCATTGATACTGAACTATTTAGGAAGCCATGCTGGAGGAACAATCTCCTGCATCGCAATAGTATGCATCCAAGGCATATACATGGCAACATAGTGAAAAACCAAGTTTTGAGGGCCTCCAGGTTAACCACACAAGGGGAGGCATTTGAACAACAGAAAAAACAATTAGCTTCTAACTTTACCTCAAGAGGCTATAATAAGAAAGAAATATCTGAAGCAGTTACAAAAGGTGACAGATATAGGAATGGAATGGGTACTCCATTCATTAATAGAACAGAGGAAAATATGCAGTCCGTTAAGGACACAATTGTTTCCAATGTCAATAGATTAGTTATACCGTTTACTAACAGAAACAACTATGTTAAGCAGGTGGTGAACAACAACTGGAAATTGTTGTTGATGGATGACAAAATAAAAACATTAGTGGATGACAGACCTCATATAGCCTATAGGAACATGAAGTCCTTAAATAGGATGTTGTGCTATGATAGTACATCTAGAGAGCGGGTATCGTCACAGAGGATGGGAACTTATGCTTGCCGTACGTGTAAACAATGTAAATATATAGCAGGTAATAATATGTTTATACATCTGTATACATGACGTACATACATTTTCAAAGGATATGCTGATTGTAGGACTACACACCTTGTATATGTGGCTCAATGTTCGTCCTGTCAACAGCTTTATGTAGGCAAGACTAACAGATCCTTGCGTGAACACATTAGGGAACACATATATGCCATAGAGAAAGGTAATGTAAATAATGCTCTGGCACGACATGTGCTAGAACATAATTCTACACACTCCTTTAACTTTAGGGCAATGGAGGTTATAACAATGACCAATAGATTGGGCGACATTAAAAATTATACCGAAGAAGAGGAGAATAAATGGATATTAAAATTGCAAGCCCACAAGTATGGTCTCAATGAAAAAATAACCCTGAAACCTTTTTTAGCAGGGAGACCATTGAAATATTAATTTTATAAGGTGTTATTGTCAAATGATATATATATATATATATATATATATATATATATATATATATTTTTTTTTTTTTTTTTAAGTGTTATGTGCAATATTTAAATATATTTTATGTTTGTTCTTGCTTTTAAGAATGGTGACATCATATTGCTTTAAATTATTAAGTGCTTAAATGATCAATTAATTATTTAATTGGTATTAGCTGAAATGAATGATGATGTATAAAAGGGTAGTTACTGAGTTGTGTTTTTTAAGTCTGATGAAGCGTTGTAATAACGTGAAAGCGCTTACTACCTAGGATCTGTTCGTCTAAGTGTTTGTATTAAACCTTTGATTTTTAAAGCCTTTTGTGGATGTTTATACTTCAGCCATTGTTGCACCTACTGGTTATTTTGCATCTTTAATGTCAATGATGTATCACTAATGAAACCCCTTAACATTAAACATGCTGTAAAATGTAAATTAAGTAAATGATCAGATATTACATTATGCTACACATTTTCTTAAAATTAGATTGCAGTCACATTTTGCAATGTGCCATATATCAAACCAATGTTTAATTTCTACTAATTTACACTTAAAATTTCTGCACTGAACAGTGATGGTCTGTAGTTATACTTTGTATTTGTATGTCAATATTCTTTGATTTAAATACTCCAGTGATCTCTTTAACCCTTCCAACTCCATTGCATTTGTATTTCTAATTTCATAATAAAAGAAATGGATGAAATGAGAATATGAATAGTTATGGCATGTATAACAAATATCAGGATATTTATGTTTAAATGCAATCAGTGGTATGACGTCTTATTATAAGAAGAAAGTTGTAACAGTAGTCATTATACATGTCTATGTTCTCCAAAAATGAGCAAATCCAATAATGCAAAATGTGTCCATTTTACAAATCATGTAAGGCAGCCACATATAACATATACACCTGCACCAGCTAAATGTCAATGATCATGTTTCAATCCAAATCCATCATTGAGTATGATCCGTATTTACCAGTGTGTTCGGGTGAGGCAGCACCATTCATCTCCTGCCAGATGAACACCACAACCAGTGACCTATAAAGCAATTTTTCTGTGATGAGAATATCCCAGTCATTTAACTGCAGGTATGTGATATGACTGCTCTATGAGGTGATATATCCTGCAATGTGTGGAACCATTCTCATAGCAGAAAAAGTTTGCAATGACTGTGCTCCACATATATCTGTAAAGTATAAAGCCACCACCATTAAAAAGTTACCCATACATACTGACTCAATCTAGGCTTTGTAGTTAAACAGCGTATGACCATTTTTGCACACCTGCATGAAAACCAGAAATGATCCCATTAACTAATTTATGAAGTCATAACCATGAGCAAGAAAAGTCAGATAAATGCTTAAAATGTATGGCATTGCACTTTCAACAACAACAAAAAAAATCATTAGTGATCTCGTTCTTTTGTGTTTAAAACTTCTGTAAATCTGCATACATTAAGAAAACAGATTATTGTTCAGTTAGGTGCAATAAAAAATGTAAGGTATGCAGTAATCTATAACACATCATTGGAAGCAGCAATGCTAACAATAGCAGAAAAATGTAAAACTATAACACTAATAGGACATGTAATCACACTGCAGATGCATTTTTCTTGAAAACTATATCAGTAATTAATAGTCACCATTAATTTATATGTTACTAGGTCAGGTCAATTTCTTCAGCTGACTAATAGCTTGCAGATGAGTCCCAGTCAGGCTCTCTGTATTCTCTCTCTCTTCAGCACTGCTGACACAGATCTTGTGCATGCTTTCTGTTTAAATAAGAATATTGTGGGGACTGCATCTGATTTCAGTCTGTTTAAATGAGAATACTGTGGGGATTGCATCTGATTTCAGTCTGTTCAAATGAGAATACTGTGGGGATTGCATCTGATTTCAGTCTGTTTAAATGAAAATAATGTGGGAATTGCATCTGATTTCAGTCTGTTTAAATAAGACTACTTTAAGGATTGCATCTGATTTCAATCTGCTCAAATGAGAATACTGTGGGGATTGCATCTGATTTCAGTCTGTTTAAATGAGAATACTGTGGGGATTGTCTCTGATTTCAGTCTGTTCAAATGAGAATACTGTGAGGATTGCATCTGATTTCAGTCTGTTTAAATGAGAATACTGTGTGGATTGTATCTGATTTCAGTCTGTTTAAATGAGAATATTGTGGGGATTGCATCTGATTTCAGTTTGTTTAAATGAGAATACTGTGGGGATTGCATCTGATTTTGATCTGCTTAAATGAGAATACTGTGGGGATTGAATCTAAATTCAGTCTGTTCAAATGTGAATACTGTGAGGATTGCATCTGATTTCAGTCTGTTTAAATGAGAATAATGTGGGGATTGCATCTGATTTCAGTCTCTTCAAATGAGAATACAGTGAGGATTGCATCTGATTTCAGTCTGTGTAAATGAGAATACTGTCAAGATTGCATCTGATTTCAGTCTGTTTAAATGAGAATACTATGAGAATTGCATCTCATATCAGTCTGTTTAAATGAAAATACTGTGGAGATTGCATCTGATTTCAGTCTGTTCAAATGAGAATAATGTGAGGATTATATCTGATTGCAGTCTGTTTAAATGAGAATACTGTGGGGATTGCTTCTGATTTCAGTCTGTTTAAATGAGAATACTGTAGGGATTGCATCTGATTTCAGTCTGTTTAAATGAGAATACTGTGAGAATTGCATCGCATATCAGTCTGTTTAAATGAAAATACTGTGGAGATTGCATCTGATTTCAGTCTGTTCAAATGAGAATACTGTGGGGATTGTATCTCATTTCAGTCTGTTTAAATGAGAATACTGTAGGGTTTGCATCTGATATCAATCTGTTTAAATGAAAATACTGAGGAGATTGCATCTGATTTCAGTCTGTTCAAATGAGAATACTGTGAGGATTGCATCTGATTTCAGTCTGTTCAAATGAGAATACTGTAGAGATTGCATCTGACATCAGTCTGTTCAAATGAGAATACTGTGGGTATTGCATCTGATTTCATTCTGATCAAATGAGAATTATTTTGGGATTGCATTTGATTTCAGTCAGTTCAAATGAGAATAATGTAGGGATTGCATCTCATTTCAGTCTGTTTAAATGAGAATACTGTAGGGTTTGCATCTGATATCAGTCTGTTTAAATGAGAATACGGTGGTGATTGCATCTGATTTCAGTCTGTTCAAATGAGAATACTGTGGGATTTGCATCTGATTTCAGTTTGTTTAAATGAGAATACTGTAGAGATTGCATCCAATTTCAGTCTGTTTAAATGAGAACACTGAGGGGGATTGCATCTGATTTCAGTCTGTTTAAATGAGAAAACTGTGGGGACTGCATCTGATTTCAGTCTGTTTAAATGAGAATACTGTGGGGATTGCATCTGATTTAGGTCTGTTTAAATGAGTATACTGAAGGGGATTGCATCTTATTCCAGTCCGTTTAAATGAGAATACTGTGGGGATTGCATATAATTTCAATCTGTTTAAATGAGTATACTGAAGGGGATTGCATCTTATTCCAGTCTGTTTAAAGAAGAATACTGTGGGAATTGCATCTGATATCAGTCTGTTTTAATGAAAATACTGTGGGGATTACATCTGATTTCACTCTGTATAAATGAGAATACTGTGGGATTGCATCTGATTTCAATATGTTTAAATGAGAGTAATGTGGGGATTGCATCTGATTTCAGTCTGTTCAAATGAGAATACTGTGAGGATTGCATCTGATATCAGTCTGTTTATATGAGAATAATGTAGGGATTGCATCTGATTTCAGTCTGTTTAAATGAGAATACTGTGGGGATTGCATCTGATTTCAGTCTGTTTAAATGAGAATACTGTAGAGATTGCATCCAATTTCAGTCTGTTTAAATGAGAATACTGTATGGATTGCATCTGATTTCAGTCTGTTTAAATGAGAATATTGTGGGGATTGCATCTGATTTCAGTCTGTTTAAATGAGTATACTGAAGGGGATTGCAACTTATTTCAGTCTGTTTAAATGAAAATACTGTGGGGAATGCATATGATAACAGCCTTTTTAAAGAAGAATACTGTGGGAATTGCATCTGATATCAGTCTGTTTTAATGAAAATATTGTGGGGATTGCATCTGATTTCACTCTGTATAAATGAGAATACTGTGGGGATTGCATCTGATTTCAATATGTTTAAATGAGAGTAATGTGGGGATTGCATCTGATTTCAGTGTGTTCAAATGAGAATACTGTGAGGATTGCATCTGATTTCACTATGTTCAAATCAGAATAATTTAGGGATTTCATCTGATTTCAGTCTGTTCAAATGAGAATACTGTGAGGATTGCATCTGATATCAGTCTGTTTATATGAGAATACTGTGGGGATTGCATCTGATTTCAGTCTGTTTAAATGAGAATACTGTGGGGATTGCACCTGATTTCAGTCTGTTTAAATGAGAATACTGCGGGGATTGCACCTGATTTCAGTCTGTTCAAATGAGAATACTGTGGGGATTGCGTCTGATTTCATCATGTTTAAATGAGAATACTGTGGGGATAGTATCTGATTTCAGTCTGTTTAAATGAGACTACTGTGTGGATTGCATCTGATTTCAGTCTGTTTAAATGAAAATACTGTAGGGATTGCATCTGATTTCAATCTGTTCACATGATAATACTGTGGGGATTGCACATGATTTCAGCCAGTTTAAATGAGAATACTATGGGGATTGCATCTGACTTCAGTCTGTCCAAATGAGAATACTATGTGGATTGCATCTGATTTCAGACTGTTTAAATGAAAATACTGTGGGGATTGCATCTGATTTCAATATGTTTAAATGAGAGTAATGTGGGGATTGCATCTGATTTCAGTCTGTTCAAATGAGAATACTGTGGGGATTGCATCTGATTTCACTATGTTTAAATGAGAATAATTTAGGGATTTCATCTGATTTCAGTCTGTTCAAATGAGAATACTGTGAGGATTGCATCTGATTTCAGTCTGTTCAAATGAGAATACTGTAGAGATTGCATCTGACATCAGTCTGTTCAAATGAGAATACTGTAGGTATTGCATCTGATTTCAGTCTGATCAAATGAAAATTATTTTGGGATTGCATCTGATTTTAGTCAGTTCAAATGAGAATAATGTAGGGATTGCATCTCATTTCAGTCTGTTTAAATGAGAATACTGTAGGGTTTGCATCTGATATCAGTCTGTTTAAATGATAATACGGTGGTGATTGCATCTGATTTCAGTCTGTTCAAATGAGAATACTGTGGGATTTGCATCTGATTTCAGTTTGTTTAAATGAGAATACTGTAGAGATTGCATCCGATTTCAGTCTGTTTAAATGAGAATACTGAGGGGGATTGCATCTGATTTCAGTCTGTTTAAATGAGAAAACTGTGACTGTGGGGATTGCATCTGATATCAGTCTGTTTAAATGAGTATACTGAAGGGGATTGCATCTTATTCCAGTCCGTTTAAATGAGAATACTGTGGGGATTGCATATGATTTCAGTCTGTTTAAATGAGTATACTGAAGGGGATTGCATCTTATTCCAGTCTGTTTAAAGGAGAATACTGTGGGAATTGCATCTGATATCAGTCTGTTTTAATGAAAATACTGTGGGGATTACATCTGATTTCACTCTGTATAAATGAGAATACTGTGGGGATTGCATCTGATTTCAATATGTTTAAATGAGAGTAATGTGGGGATTGCATCTGATTTCAGTCTGTTCAAATGAGAATACTGTGAGGATTGCATCTGATATCAGTCTGTTTATATGAGAATAATGTGGGGATTGCATCTGATTTCAGTCTGTTTAAATGAGAATACTGTGGGGATTGCATCTGATTTCAGTCTGTTTAAATGAGAATACTGTAGAGATTGCATCCGATTTCAGTCTTTTTAAATGAGAATACTGTAGGGATTGCATCTGATTTCAGTCTGTTTAAATGAGAATACTCTGGGGATTGCATCTGATTTCAGTCTGTTTAAATGAGTATACTGAAGGGGATTGCATCTTATTTTAGTCTGTTTAAATGAAAATACTGTGGGGATTGCATCTGATTTCACTCTGTATAAATGTGAATACTGTGGGGATTGCATCTGATTTCAATATGTTTACAGGAGAGTAATGTGGGGATTGCATCTGATTTCAGTGTGTTCAAATGAGAATACTGTGAGGATTGCATCTGATTTCACTATGTTTAAATCAGAATAATTTAGGGATTTCATCTGATTTCAGTCTGTTCAAATGAGAATACTGTGAGGATTGCATCTGATATCAGTCTGTTTATATGAAAATACTGCGGGGATTGCATCTGATTTCAGTCTGTTTAAATGAGAATACTGTGGGGATTGCACCTTATTTCAGTCTGTTCAAATGAGAATACTGTGGGGATTGCATCTGATTTCATCATGTTTAAATGAGAATACTGTGGGGATAGTATCTGATTTCAGTCTGTTTAAATGAGAATACTGTGTGGATTGCATCTGATTTCAGTCTGTTTAAATGAAAATACTGTAGGGATTGCATCTGATTTCAGTCTGTTCACATGATAATACTGTGGGGATTGCACATGATTTCAGCCGGTTTAAATGAGAATACTATGGGGATTGCATCTGACTTCAGTCTGTTCAAATGAGAATACTATGTGGATTGCATCTGATTTCAGACTGTTTAAATGAAAATACGGTGGGGATTGCATCTGATTTCAATATGTTTAAATGAGAGTAATGTGGGGATTGCATCTGGTTTCAGTCTGTTCAAATGAGAATACTGTGAGGATTGCATCTGATTTCACTATGTTTAAATGAGAATACTGTAGGGTTTGCATCTGATATCAGTCTGTTTAAATGAGAATACGGTGGTGATTGCATCTGATTTCAGTCTGTTCAAATGAGAATACTGTGGGAATTGCATCTGATTTCAGTCTATTTAAATGAGAATACTGTAGAGATTGCATCCAATTTCAGTCTCTTTAAATGAGAATACTGAGGGGGATTGCATCTGATTTCAGTCTGTTTAAATGAGAAAACTGTGGGGACTGCATCTGATTTAAATGAGAATACTGAGGGGGATTGCATCTGATTTCAGTCTGTTTAAATGAGAAAACTGTGGGGACTGCATCTGATTTCAGTCATTTTAAATGAGAATACTGTAGGGATTGCATCTGATTTCCGTCTGTTTAAATGAGAATACTGTGGGGATTGCATCTGATTTCAGTCTGTTTAAATGAGTATACTGAAGGGGATTGCATCTTATTCCAGTCTGTTTAAATGAGAATACTGTGGGAATTGCATCTGATATCAGTCTGTTTTAATGAAAATACTGTGGGGATTGCATCTGATTTCACTCTGTATAAATGAGAATACTGTGTGGATTGCATCTGATTTCAATATGTTTAAATGAGAGTAATGTGGGGATTGCATCTGATTTCAGTCTGTTCAAATGAGAATACTGTGAGGATTGCATCTGATTTTACTATGTTTAAATGAGAATAATTTAGGGATTTCATCTGATTTCAGTCTGTTCAAATGAGAATACTGTGAGGATTGCATCTGATATCAGTCTGTTTATATGAGAATACTGTGGGGATTGCATCTGATTTCAATCTGTTTAAATGAGAATACTGTGGAGATTGCATCTGATTTCAGTCTGTTTAAATGAGAATACTGTAGAGATTGCATCCAATTTCAGTCTGTTTAAATGAGAATACTGAGGGGGATTGCATCTGATTTCAGTCTGTTTAAATGAGAAAACTGTGGGGACTGTATCTGGTTTCAGTCTGTTTAAATGAGAACACTGTAGGGATTGCATCTGATTTCAGTCTGTTTAAATGAGAATACTGTGGGGATTGGATCTTATTTCAGTATGTTTAAATGAGAATACTGTGGGGATTGCATATGATAACAGCCTATTTAAAGGAAAATACTGTGGGAATTGCATCTGATATCAGTCTGTTTAAATGAGAATACTGTGGGGATTGCATATGATTTCAGTCTGTTTAAATGAGTATACCGAAGGAATTGCATCTTTCCAGTCTGTTTAAAGGAGAATACTGTGGGAATTGCATCTGATATCAGTCTGTTTTAATGAAAATACTGTGGGGATTGCATCTGATTTCACTCTGTATAAATGAGAATACTGTGGGGATTGCATCTGATTTCAATATGTTTAAATAAGAGTAATGTGGGGATTGCATCTGATTTCAGTCTGTTCAAATGAGAATACTGTGAGGATTGCATCTGATTTCACTATGTTTAAATCAGAATAATTAAGGGATTTCATCTGATTTCAGTCTGTTCAAATGAGAATACTGTGAGGATTGCATCTGATATCAGTCTGTTTATATGAGAATACTGTGGGGATCGCATCTGATTTCAGTCTGTTTAAATGAGAATACTTTAGGGATTGCATCTGATGTCAGTCTGTTCAAATGAGAGTATTGTGGGGATTGCATCTGATTTCATCATGTTTAAATGAGAATACTGTGGGGATAGTATCTGATTTCAATCTGTTTAAATGAGAATACTGTGCGGATTGCATCTGATTTCAGTCTGTTTAAATGAAAATACTGTAGGGATTGCATCTGATTTCAGTCTGTTCACATGATAATACTGTGGGGATTGCATATGATTTCAGCCGGTTTAAGTGAGAATACTATGGGGATTGCATCTGACTTCAGTCTGTTCAAATGATAATACTATGTGGATTGCATCTGATTTCAGACTGTTTAAATGAAAATACTGTGGGGTTTGCATCTGATTTCAGTCTGTTTAAATGAAAAAGCTGTGGGGATTGCATCTGATTTCAGTCTGTTTAAATGAGAATACTGTGGTGATTGCATTTGATAACTGTCTGTTTAAATGAGATTACTGTGGGGATTGTATCTGATTTCAGTCTGTTTAAATGAGAATACAGTGGGGATTGCATCTGATTTCAGTCTGTTTAAATGAAAATACTGTGGGGATTGCATCTGATTTCAGTCTGTTCACATGAGAATACTGTGGGGATTGCATATGATTTCAGTCTGTTCAAATGAGCATACTATGTGGATTGCATCTAATTTCAGTCTTTTTAAATGAGAATACTGTGGGACTTGTATCTGATTTCAGTCTGTTTAAATGAAAAAGATGTGGGGATTGCATCTGAGTTCAGTCTGTTTAAATGAGAATACCCTGGGGATTGCATCTGAGTTCAGTCTGTTTAAATGAGAATACCCTGGGGATTGCATCTGAGTTCAGTCTGTTTAAATGAGAATATTGTTGGGATTGCATCTGATTTCAATCTGTTTAAATGAGAATACTGTCAGGTATTGCAGCTGATTTCAGTCTGTTTAAATGAGAATAATGTGAGGATTGCATCTGATTTCAGTCTGTTTAAATGAGAGTATTGTAGGGATTGCATCTGATTTCAGTCTGTTTAAATGAGAATATTGTGGGGATAGCATATGATAACAGCCTGTTTAAATGAGAATAGTGTTGGGATTGCATGTCATATCAGTCTGTTTAAATTAGAATACTGTGGGGATTGCATCTATGTTCAGTCCGTTTAAATGAAAAAAAAACTGTGGGGATTGCATCTGATTTCAATCTGTTCAAATGAGAATACTGTAGGGATTGCATCTGATTTCAGTCTGCTTAAATGAGAATATTGTAGGGATTGCATCTGATTTCAGTCTGTTTTTTTATGAGAATACTGAGGGGGGTTGCATATGATAACAGCCTGTTCAAATGAGAATACTGTATGTACTGCATCTGATTTCAGTCTGTTTAAATAGAAATACTGTGGGGGGATTGCATCTGATTTCAGTCTATTTACATGAGATTACTGTGGGGATTGCATCTGATATCAGTCTGTTTAAATGAGAATACTGTGGAGATTGCATCTGAGTTCAGTCTGTTTAAATGAGACTACTGTGACGATTGCATCTGATTTCAGTCTGTTTAAATAAGAACACTATGGGGATTGCATCAGATTTCAGTCTGTTTAAATGAGATTACTGTGGGGATTGCATCTGATTTCTGTCTGTTTAAATGACAGTACTGTGGGGATTGCATCTGATTTTAGTCTGTTTAAATGAGAATACTGTGGGGATTGCATATGACAGCAGCCTGTTCAAATGAGATTAATGTAGGTATTGCATCTCATTTCAGTCTGTTTAAATGAGAATACTGTAGGATTTGCATCTGATTTCAGTCTTTTTAAATGAAAACACTGTGGGGATTGCATCTGATTTCAGTCTGTTCAAATGAGAATACTGTGGGAATTGCATCTGATTTCAGTCTGTTTAAATGAGAATACTGTAGGGACTGCATCTGATTTCAGTCTGTTTAAATGAGAATAATGAGGGGGATTGCATCTGATTTCAGTCTGTTTAAATGAGAATACTTTGGGGATTGCATCTGATTTCAGTCTGTTTAAATGAGAGTACTGAGGGGGATTGCATCTTATTTCAGTCTGTTTAAATGAGAATACTCTGGGGACTGCATCTGAGTTCAGTCTGTTTAAATGAGAATACTGTGGGGATTGCATCTAATTTTAGTCAGTTCAAATGAGAATACTGTGAGGATTGCATCTGATTTCACTATGTTTAAATAAGAATAATGTAGGGATTACATCTGATTTCAGTTTGTTCAAATGAGAATACTGTGATGATTGCATCTGATAGTCTGTTTAAATGATAATACTGTGGGGATTGCATATGATTTCAGTCTATTCAAATGAGAATACTATGTGGATTGCATCTGATTTCAGTCTCTTTAAATGGGAATACTGTGGGGATTGCATCTGATATCAGTCTGTTTAAATGAGAATACTGTGGGTGACTGCATTTGATAACAGCCTGTTTAAATGGGAATACTGTGGGGATTGCATCTGATTTCAGTCTGTGTAAATGAGAATACTGTCAAGATTGCATCTGATTTCAGTCTGTTTAAATGAGAATACTATGAGAATTGCATCTCATATCAGTCTGTTTAAATGAAAATACTGTGGAGATTGCATCTGATTTCAGTCTGTTCAAATGAGAATAATGTGAGGATTATATCTGATTGCAGTCTGTTTAAATGAGAATACTGTGGGGATTGCTTCTGATTTCAGTCTGTTTAAATGAGAATACTGTAGGGATTGCATCTGATTTCAGTCTGTTTAAATGAGAATACTGTGAGAATTGCATCGCATATCAGTCTGTTTAAATGAAAATACTGTGGAGATTGCATCTGATTTCAGTCTGTTCAAATGAGAATACTGTTGGGATTGTATCTCATTTCAGTCTGTTTAAATGAGAATACTGTAGGGTTTGCATCTGATATCAATCTGTTTAAATGAAAATACTGAGGAGATTGCATCTGATTTCAGTCTGTTCAAATGAGAATACTGTGAGGATTGCATCTGATTTCAGTCTGTTCAAATGAGAATACTGTAGAGATTGCATCTGACATCAGTCTGTTCAAATGAGAATACTGTGGGTATTGCATCTGATTTCATTCTGATCAAATGAGAATTATTTTGGGATTGCATTTGATTTCAGTCAGTTCAAATGAGAATAATGTAGGGATTGCATCTCATTTCAGTCTGTTTAAATGAGAATACTGTAGGGTTTGCATCTGATATCAGTCTGTTTAAATGAGAATACGGTGGTGATTGCATCTGATTTCAGTCTGTTCAAATGAGAATACTGTGGGATTTGCATCTGATTTCAGTTTGTTTAAATGAGAATACTGTAGAGATTGCATCCAATTTCAGTCTGTTTAAATGAGAACACTGAGGGGGATTGCATCTGATTTCAGTCTGTTTAAATGAGAAAACTGTG
Organism: Protopterus annectens; assembly: GCF_019279795.1. NCBI lineage: Eukaryota > Metazoa > Chordata > Ceratodontiformes > Protopteridae > Protopterus > Protopterus annectens. The sequence continues at coordinate 464,376,474 of NC_056732.1, forward strand.
GGGACTGCATCTGATTTCAGTCTGTTTAAATGAGAATACTGTGGGGATTGCATCTGATTTAGGTCTGTTTAAATGAGTATACTGAAGGGGATTGCATCTTATTCCAGTCCGTTTAAATGAGAATACTGTGGGGATTGCATATAATTTCAATCTGTTTAAATGAGTATACTGAAGGGGATTGCATCTTATTCCAGTCTGTTTAAAGAAGAATACTGTGGGAATTGCATCTGATATCAGTCTGTTTTAATGAAAATACTGTGGGGATTACATCTGATTTCACTCTGTATAAATGAGAATACTGTGGGATTGCATCTGATTTCAATATGTTTAAATGAGAGTAATGTGGGGATTGCATCTGATTTCAGTCTGTTCAAATGAGAATACTGTGAGGATTGCATCTGATATCAGTCTGTTTATATGAGAATAATGTAGGGATTGCATCTGATTTCAGTCTGTTTAAATGAGAATACTGTGGGGATTGCATCTGATTTCAGTCTGTTTAAATGAGAATACTGTAGAGATTGCATCCAATTTCAGTCTGTTTAAATGAGAATACTGTATGGATTGCATCTGATTTCAGTCTGTTTAAATGAGAATATTGTGGGGATTGCATCTGATTTCAGTCTGTTTAAATGAGTATACTGAAGGGGATTGCAACTTATTTCAGTCTGTTTAAATGAAAATACTGTGGGGAATGCATATGATAACAGCCTTTTTAAAGAAGAATACTGTGGGAATTGCATCTGATATCAGTCTGTTTTAATGAAAATATTGTGGGGATTGCATCTGATTTCACTCTGTATAAATGAGAATACTGTGGGGATTGCATCTGATTTCAATATGTTTAAATGAGAGTAATGTGGGGATTGCATCTGATTTCAGTGTGTTCAAATGAGAATACTGTGAGGATTGCATCTGATTTCACTATGTTCAAATCAGAATAATTTAGGGATTTCATCTGATTTCAGTCTGTTCAAATGAGAATACTGTGAGGATTGCATCTGATATCAGTCTGTTTATATGAGAATACTGTGGGGATTGCATCTGATTTCAGTCTGTTTAAATGAGAATACTGTGGGGATTGCACCTGATTTCAGTCTGTTTAAATGAGAATACTGCGGGGATTGCACCTGATTTCAGTCTGTTCAAATGAGAATACTGTGGGGATTGCGTCTGATTTCATCATGTTTAAATGAGAATACTGTGGGGATAGTATCTGATTTCAGTCTGTTTAAATGAGACTACTGTGTGGATTGCATCTGATTTCAGTCTGTTTAAATGAAAATACTGTAGGGATTGCATCTGATTTCAATCTGTTCACATGATAATACTGTGGGGATTGCACATGATTTCAGCCAGTTTAAATGAGAATACTATGGGATTGCATCTGACTTCAGTCTGTCCAAATGAGAATACTATGTGGATTGCATCTGATTTCAGACTGTTTAAATGAAAATACTGTGGGGATTGCATCTGATTTCAATATGTTTAAATGAGAGTAATGTGGGATTGCATCTGATTTCAGTCTGTTCAAATGAGAATACTGTGGGGATTGCATCTGATTTCACTATGTTTAAATGAGAATAATTTAGGATTTCATCTGATTTCAGTCTGTTCAAATGAGAATACTGTGAGGATTGCATCTGATTTCAGTCTGTTCAAATGAGAATACTGTAGAGATTGCATCTGACATCAGTCTGTTCAAATGAGAATACTGTAGGTATTGCATCTGATTTCAGTCTGATCAAATGAAAATTATTTTGGGATTGCATCTGATTTTAGTCAGTTCAAATGAGAATAATGTAGGGATTGCATCTCATTTCAGTCTGTTTAAATGAGAATACTGTAGGGTTTGCATCTGATATCAGTCTGTTTAAATGATAATACGGTGGTGATTGCATCTGATTTCAGTCTGTTCAAATGAGAATACTGTGGGATTTGCATCTGATTTCAGTTTGTTTAAATGAGAATACTGTAGAGATTGCATCCGATTTCAGTCTGTTTAAATGAGAATACTGAGGGGGATTGCATCTGATTTCAGTCTGTTTAAATGAGAAAACTGTGACTGTGGGGATTGCATCTGATATCAGTCTGTTTAAATGAGTATACTGAAGGGATTGCATCTTATTCCAGTCCGTTTAAATGAGAATACTGTGGGATTGCATATGATTTCAGTCTGTTTAAATGAGTATACTGAAGGGGATTGCATCTTATTCCAGTCTGTTTAAAGGAGAATACTGTGGGAATTGCATCTGATATCAGTCTGTTTTAATGAAAATACTGTGGGGATTACATCTGATTTCACTCTGTATAAATGAGAATACTGTGGGGATTGCATCTGATTTCAATATGTTTAAATGAGAGTAATGTGGGGATTGCATCTGATTTCAGTCTGTTCAAATGAGAATACTGTGAGGATTGCATCTGATATCAGTCTGTTTATATGAGAATAATGTGGGGATTGCATCTGATTTCAGTCTGTTTAAATGAGAATACTGTGGGGATTGCATCTGATTTCAGTCTGTTTAAATGAGAATACTGTAGAGATTGCATCCGATTTCAGTCTTTTTAAATGAGAATACTGTAGGGATTGCATCTGATTTCAGTCTGTTTAAATGAGAATACTCTGGGGATTGCATCTGATTTCAGTCTGTTTAAATGAGTATACTGAAGGGGATTGCATCTTATTTCAGTCTGTTTAAATGAAAATACTGTGGGGATTGCATCTGATTTCACTCTGTATAAATGTGAATACTGTGGGGATTGCATCTGATTTCAATATGTTTACAGGAGAGTAATGTGGGGATTGCATCTGATTTCAGTGTGTTCAAATGAGAATACTGTGAGGATTGCATCTGATTTCACTATGTTTAAATCAGAATAATTTAGGGATTTCATCTGATTTCAGTCTGTTCAAATGAGAATACTGTGAGGATTGCATCTGATATCAGTCTGTTTATATGAGAATACTGCGGGGATTGCATCTGATTTCAGTCTGTTTAAATGAGAATACTGTGGGGATTGCACCTTATTTCAGTCTGTTCAAATGAGAATCCTGTGGGGATTGCATCTGATTTCATCATGTTTAAATGAGAATACTGTGGGGATAGTATCTGATTTCAGTCTGTTTAAATGAGAATACTGTGTGGATTGCATCTGATTTCAGTCTGTTTAAATGAAAATACTGTAGGGATTGCATCTGATTTCAGTCTGTTCACATGATAATACTGTGGGGATTGCACATGATTTCAGCCGGTTTAAATGAGAATACTATGGGGATTGCATCTGACTTCAGTCTGTTCAAATGAGAATACTATGTGGATTGCATCTGATTTCAGACTGTTTAAATGAAAATACGGTGGGGATTGCATCTGATTTCAATATGTTTAAATGAGAGTAATGTGGGGATTGCATCTGGTTTCAGTCTGTTCAAATGAGAATACTGTGAGGATTGCATCTGATTTCACTATGTTTAAATGAGAATACTGTAGGGTTTGCATCTGATATCAGTCTGTTTAAATGAGAATACGGTGGTGATTGCATCTGATTTCAGTCTGTTCAAATGAGAATACTGTGGGAATTGCATCTGATTTCAGTCTATTTAAATGAGAATACTGTAGAGATTGCATCCAATTTCAGTCTCTTTAAATGAGAATACTGAGGGGGATTGCATCTGATTTCAGTCTGTTTAAATGAGAAAACCGTGGGGACTGCATCTGATTTCAGTCATTTTAAATGAGAATACTGTAGGGATTGCATCTGATTTCCGTCTGTTTAAATGAGAATACTGTGGGGATTGCATCTGATTTCAGTCTGTTTAAATGAGTATACTGAAGGGGATTGCATCTTATTCCAGTCTGTTTAAATGAGAATACTGTGGGAATTGCATCTGATATCAGTCTGTTTTAATGAAAATACTGTGGGGATTGCATCTGATTTCACTCTGTATAAATGAGAATACTGTGTGGATTGCATCTGATTTCAATATGTTTAAATGAGAGTAATGTGGGGATTGCATCTGATTTCAGTCTGTTCAAATGAGAATACTGTGAGGATTGCATCTGATTTTACTATGTTTAAATGAGAATAATTTAGGTATTTCATCTGATTTCAGTCTGTTCAAATGAGAATACTGTGAGGATTGCATCTGATATCAGTCTGTTTATATGAGAATACTGTGGGGATTGCATCTGATTTCAATCTGTTTAAATGAGAATACTGTGGAGATTGCATCTGATTTCAGTCTGTTTAAATGAGAATACTGTAGAGATTGCATCCGATTTCAGTCTGTTTAAATGAGAATACTGAGGGGGATTGCATCTGATTTCAGTCTGTTTAAATGAGAAAACTGTGGGGACTGTATCTGGTTTCAGTCTGTTTAAATGAGAACACTGTAGGGATTGCATCTGATTTCAGTCTGTTTAAATGAGAATACTGTGGGGATTGGATCTTATTTCAGTATGTTTAAATGAGAATACTGTGGGGATTGCATATGATAACAGCCTATTTAAAGGAAAATACTGTGGGAATTGCATCTGATATCAGTCTGTTTAAATGAGAATACTGTGGGGATTGCATATGATTTCAGTCTGTTTAAATGAGTATACTGAAGGGAATTGCATCTTTTTCCAGTCTGTTTAAAGGAGAATACTGTGGGAATTGCATCTGATATCAGTCTGTTTTAATGAAAATACTGTGGGGATTGCATCTGATTTCACTCTGTATAAATGAGAATACTGTGGGGATTGCATCTGATTTCAATATGTTTAAATAAGAGTAATGTGGGGATTGCATCTGATTTCAGTCTGTTCAAATGAGAATACTGTGAGGATTGCATCTGATTTCACTATGTTTAAATCAGAATAATTAAGGGATTTCATCTGATTTCAGTCTGTTCAAATGAGAATACTGTGAGGATTGCATCTGATATCAGTCTGTTTATATGAGAATACTGTGGGGATCGCATCTGATTTCAGTCTGTTTAAATGAGAATACTTTAGGGATTGCATCTGATGTCAGTCTGTTCAAATGAGAGTATTGTGGGGATTGCATCTGATTTCATCATGTTTAAATGAGAATACTGTGGGGATAGTATCTGATTTCAGTCTGTTTAAATGAGAATACTGTGCGGATTGCATCTGATTTCAGTCTGTTTAAATGAAAATACTGTAGGGATTGCATCTGATTTCAGTCTGTTCACATGATAATACTGTGGGGATTGCATATGATTTCAGCCGGTTTAAGTGAGAATACTATGGGGATTGCATCTGACTTCAGTCTGTTCAAATGATAATACTATGTGGATTGCATCTGATTTCAGACTGTTTAAATGAAAATACTGTGGGGTTTGCATCTGATTTCAGTCTGTTTAAATGAAAAAGCTGTGGGGATTGCATCTGATTTCAGTCTGTTTAAATGAGAATACTGTGGTGATTGCATTTGATAACTGTCTGTTTAAATGAGATTACTGTGGGGATTGTATCTGATTTCAGTCTGTTTAAATGAGAATACAGTGGGGATTGCATCTGATTTCAGTCTGTTTAAATGAAAATACTGTGGGGATTGCATCTGATTTCAGTCTGTTCACATGAGAATACTGTGGGGATTGCATATGATTTCAGTCGGTTTAAAAGAGAATACTGTGGGGATTGCATCTGACTTCAGTCTGTTCAAATGAGCATACTATGTGGATTGCATCTAATTTCAGTCTTTTTAAATGAGAATACTGTGGGACTTGTATCTGATTTCAGTCTGTTTAAATGAAAAAGATGTGGGGATTGCATCTGAGTTCAGTCTGTTTAAATGAGAATACCCTGGGGATTGCATCTGAGTTCAGTCTGTTTAAATGAGAATACTGTCAGGTATTGCAGCTGATTTCAGTCTGTTTAAATGAGAATAATGTGAGGATTGCATCTGATTTCAGTCTGTTTAAATGAGAGTATTGTAGGGATTGCATCTGATTTCAGTCTGTTTAAATGTGAATATTGTGGGGATAGCATATGATAACAGCCTGTTTAAATGAGAATAGTGTTGGGATTGCATGTCATATCAGTCTGTTTAAATTAGAATACTGTGGGGATTGCATCTATGTTCAGTCCGTTTAAATGAAAAAAAAACTGTGGGGATTGCATCTGATTTCAATCTGTTCAAATGAGAATACTGTAGGGATTGCATCTGATTTCAGTCTGCTTAAATGAGAATATTGTAGGGATTGCATCTGATTTCAGTCTGTTTTTTTATGAGAATACTGAGGGGGGTTGCATATGATAACAGCCTGTTCAAATGAGAATACTGTATGTACTGCATCTGATTTCAGTCTGTTTAAATAGAAATACTGTGGGGGGATTGCATCTGATTTCAGTCTATTTACATGAGATTACTGTGGGGATTGCATCTGATATCAGTCTGTTTAAATGAGAATACTGTGGAGATTGCATCTGAGTTCAGTCTGTTTAAATGAGACTACTGTGACGATTGCATCTGATTTCAGTCTGTTTAAATAAGAACACTATGGGGATTGCATCAGATTTCAGTCTGTTTAAATGAGATTACTGTGGGGATTGCATCTGATTTCTGTCTGTTTAAATGACAGTATTGTGGGGATTGCATCTGATTTTAGTCTGTTTAAATGAGAATACTGTGGGGATTGCATATGACAGCAGCCTGTTCAAATGAGATTAATGTAGGTATTGCATCTCATTTCAGTCTGTTTAAATGAGAATACTGTAGGATTTGCATCTGATTTCAGTCTTTTTAAATGAAAACACTGTGGGGATTGCATCTGATTTCAGTCTGTTCAAATGAGAATACTGTGGGAATTGCATCTGATTTCAGTCTGTTTAAATGAGAATACTGTAGGGACTGCATCTGATTTCAGTCTGTTTAAATGAGAATAATGAGGGGGATTGCATCTGATTTCAGTCTGTTTAAATGAGAATACTTTGGGGATTGCATCTGATTTCAGTCTGTTTAAATGAGAGTACTGAGGGGGATTGCATCTTATTTCAGTCTGTTTAAATGAGAACACTGTGCTAATTGGATATGATAGCAGTCTGTTTAAATGAGAATACTGTGGGGATTGCATCTGATATCAGTCTGTTTAAATGAGAATACTCTGGGGACTGCATCTGAGTTCAGTCTGTTTAAATGAGAATACTGTGGGGATTGCATCTAATTTTAGTCAGTTCAAATGAGAATACTGTGAGGATTGCATCTGATTTCACTATGTTTAAATAAGAATAATGTAGGGATTACATCTGATTTCAGTTTGTTCAAATGAGAATACTGTGATGATTGCATCTGATAGTCTGTTTAAATGATAATACTGTGGGGATTGCATATGATTTCAGTCTATTCAAATGAGAATACTATGTGGATTGCATCTGATTTCAGTCTCTTTAAATGGGAATACTGTGGGGATTGCATCTGATATCAGTCTGTTTAAATGAGAATACTGTGGGTGACTGCATTTGATAACAGCCTGTTTAAATGGGAATACTGTGGGGATTGCATCTGATTTCAGTGTGTTTAACTGAGAATACTGTGTGGATTGCATCTGATTTCCGTCTGTTTAAATGAGAATACTGTGGGTGACTGCATTTGATAACAGTCTGTTTAAATGAGAATACTGTGGGGATTGCATCTGATGTCAGTCGGTTTAAATGAAAATACTGTGGGGATTGCATCTGAGTTCAGTCTGTTTAAATAAGAATACTGTGAGGATTGCACCTGATTTCAGTGTGTTTGAGAATACTGTGTGGATTGCATCTGATTTCCATCTGTTTAAATGAGAATACTGTGGGGATTGCATCTGATTTCAGTCTATTCAAATGAGAATACTGTAGGGGTTGCATCTGATATCAGTCAGTTTAAATGAGAATACTGTGGGGATTGCATATGCTTTCAGTCTGTTCAAATGAGAATACTGTAAGGATTGCATCTGATTTCCATCTGTTTAAATGAGAATACTGTAGGCATTGCATCTAATTTTAGCCAGTTCAAATGAGAATACTGTGAGGATTGCATCTGATTTCACTATGTTTAAATGAGAATAATGTAGGGATTGCATCTGATTTCAGTTTGTTCAAATGAGAATACTGTGAGGATTGCATCTGATAGTCTGTTTAAATGATAATACTGTGGGGATTGCATATGATTTCAGTCTATTCAAATGAGAATACTCTGGGGACTGCATCTGAGTTCAGTGTGTTTAATTGAGAATACTGTGTGGATTGCATCTGATTTCCGTCTGTTTAAATGAGAATACTGTGGGGATTGCATCTGATTTCAGTCTGTTTAAATGAGAGTACTGTGGGGATTGCATCTGATTTCAGTCTGTTCAAATGAGAATACTGAAGGGGTTGCATCTGTTTTCAGTCTGAATACTGTGGGGATTGCATCTGATGGCAGTCGGTTTAAATGAGAATACTGTGGGGATTGCATATGCTTTCAGTCTGTTCAAATGAGAATACTGTAAGGATTGCATCTGATTTCCATCTGTTTAAATGAGAATACTGTAGGGATTGTATCTGATTTCAATCTGCTCAAATGAGAATACTGTGAAGATTGCATCAGATTTCATTGTGTTTAACTGAGAATACTCTGGGGATTGTATCTGATTTCAGTCTGTTCAAATGAGGATACTGTGACGATTGTATCTGATTTCACTATGTTTAAATGAGAATATTGTAGGGATTGCATCTGATTTCAGTCTGTTCAAATGAGAATACTGTGAGGATTATATTTGGTATCAGTCTGTTTAAATGAGAATACTGTGGAGATTGCATCTGATTTCAGTCTGTTTAAATAAGAATATTGTGAGGATTGCATCTGATTTTAGTCTGTTTAAATGGGAATAGTGTGGGGATTGCATCTGATTTCACTCTGTTTAAATGAGAATACTGTGGGATTGCATCTGATTTTAGTTAGTTTAAATTAGAATACTGTGGGGATTGCATCTGATTTCAGTCTGTTTAAATGAAAATACTGTGGAGATTACATCTGATTTCAGTCTGGTCAAATGAGAATAATGTGAGTATTCCATCTGATTTCAGTCTGTTCAAATGAGATTACTGTGAGGATTGCATCTGATTTCAATCTGTTCAAATGAGAATATTGTAGGTATTGCATCTGATATCAGTCTGTTTAAATGAGAATACTGTAGGGATTGCATCTATCAGTCTGTTTAAATGAGAATACTATGGGGATTGCATTTGATTTCAATCTGTTCAAATGAGAATACTGTGGGGATTGCATTTGTTTTCTGTCTGTTCAAATGAGAATACTGTGGGCATTGCATCTGATTTCAGTCTACTCAATTTGAAATGTTGTGGGGATTACATCTGATTTCAATCTAAGTAAATTAAAATTAACACCATAGCCATACAACTACAGGCCTTTCCAGGCTGTGTTTGAAAAGGTGTGATTGCCATGCATAGCAACAACAGGACATTTTCAGCACATTCAATCCAATACAGTAGATCCGCCTCCGATCACAAGTATAGATGGTGTGTCTGTGTTCCAATGCTCAACAGGCTTGCAGTCAATACTTTTCAACTGTCCAGATTTTATGAGAATGTCCAAATTTTTACCTCATGTTTTTAGTCTATTCCTCATAAAATTTGTGTTTTTATGACAAATCACTGGGATAATCTGAGGATTGAAGTCATTAAATAATGAAATATGTTTAAGTTTCAGACTTCCAATCCTTCAGAAAATGCATATGAGGCCAAACCCTGTTACTCTAGCAATTTTTTATAAGTTTATAAGAGCAACATTTAAAATCTGTCACTATTTTCGAGCCTTTATCTTTTTATCAGGCTTTATCCAGATTTCTTGCACTAAGAAGTTGAGAGGTATGTTGCAATGCTTTCTGATGACTTTCACTGCTGCCATCCTGAACATGCCAGTTGTTTTCACCATGTCAAAGGATGCATGCAAGCATACAGATACGCTGACTTCAGTTTGCAGTAAGACTAGATGCGATGATCCTCTGCCAGAACAAATCCTGACCTCATCGGGCTACTTCCACTATTACTCAGTGTAGTTACTGAATATGGTACTATACACTGTATGCAACTTATACTACGAAAAAAAATATTCACTTACCATTGTTTGTTTTTAATGTGCCTATATAATGTGTTATCTCACAAACATTATTATAACAACTGTAAAATTTAGAATTGGAGTATAGAGTGTGCATTATTTCTATAGTTATCTGTTTCTTAAATTTGAATTAATATTACCTTTAGTGACGTGTTCTGCTCTCCTTCACATACAGGAATGCCCCCATTGTCAAACTCAGCTTGTTTGTTACTGTTGTATGCCTAGGCTTAAAATGTCCTTTCCTGTTTTGACAAGGAGTGGCTATACAAAAACACATCTTAATACTATCTTAACTTAATGTGCAGCAAGACAATGTTACATTGATATCTGTGATTTTATGTACATTTGTGATATATCTAATAGCTGGATCTGTTCTGTTCTGAAGGTAGTACACAAGGAGATCACAGCAGTCTAACTAATTTTGACTAATGGATTATGTGGAACAACAAAATAAAAATTAAATTCACTGCACCCAATGGAAATGGCAACTTCACGTCACATCACAGATATATGATGAAGCATGGTGTCTCCATACTGTAAACTTCTACACCCAGACAAACAAAATAGGTGTAAGAAAAGGTTCTACAGAAGATTGTAATTTTTGCTGTTCCACAAGGTGCAAATTATGCCTGCTGTATAACATTTATTTATTATTTATTTGACATTTGTTGACCGAGTTCGTCCAACTGGGCTTTTGGCCTTTTTCAGAGGAGGCCCAGGGAGAAAAGCTCCTCAGATATTATACAAAAACATAGCATATAACATAGCACAATAATTGAAGTAGAAGAATAACTTTTCAAATATAAAATGTGCAACCTTTAAGTTAATATAGTGGCATACTTTTCAACTGTCCCTGATTTCCATGGACAACCCTGACTTTGGCTTACATTTTCGCTCTGTCCTTCTTAATCTCTACAAAAGCTGGTGACTCGCAGAAAAGGTGCTAAATTACATGTAATAAATAATTACAATAATTAGAGATATAGAATGATTTTACTTTAGAAAGTGTATAGTAACTCACATTCCCTGATTCTGTTACTGTTTGAAGTTGACAGAACTAATATTTTAACACTGACCCTGACTGTTCCTGATACTTTTTCACCTTGAGATTTTTCCCTGATTTCTTGACAGCTGTGTATACCAGTGTGCCTGCAGCTGAAAGCATAAGAACCATGGTAGGGAAGGATGACAGACAGTCACTACCCCCATAATGAACACCCATTATCTTAAAGCTACCTACAGTTCCATTTTAGCATTCCAAGAAACCTGTATATAGTGAAGTTTTTGTATAGGACATATTACAGTTACAACACCGATTATGACCATTAATAATAAAGTGGGATGGTGACAGATTGGAAGCCGGTGTGCAGTGTTTTACTTCTAGTCTTGCACAGACATTTTCCGTACTGCTGCATGTATCCATACTTGATTGAAGTAATCCATGCATCTCTGTGACTATGTTTATGTCTCTCTCTGTCTCTCTCTCTATATATATATATATACATATATATATATATATATATATATATATATATATATATATATAGATATAGATATAGATATATAGATGTAAGGGTCTACTTCTAAATTTTGAAGTTTCAAAACTTAGAATTTATTATGGTCAAGAGCATACGATCAAAGTTTTGAAACCTCAAGCCAGTTAAATGGAGATCGCCATACAGCATGGAACAGTATATTTACCGTTTTCCTCACTGTAGTGTGATCTTGGAGTTGGTACATTTAATCAGCAGGGGGTGTGGGGATGCAGGGGGAATTGCCCCCTGCAAAAACATAAAACAAATACTTTTTGTTTTTATTATTTTTTTTTTTTATTTATATTTTGAAGTTTCAAAACTTTGATCTTTTGGTCTCAACCATCAGAAATTTGAAGTTTTGAAACTTTGAAATTTAGAAGTTGACCTATATATACATGTAGATAGATAGATAGATAGATAGATAGATAGATAGATAGATAGATAGATAGATAGATAGATAGATATAACAACTTTGGAAGCCAGTGAATACATTTTTGTAAAATATACACTATGCACACTCATTATCTTTGTTCACAGCAAAGATATGGAATTGTTTAATTCACTGCAAAGCCTTTGCTTTATTTGAATTACTAACTTCTGGACATGACTTCCTTTGCACAATGCTACACCTGCACAGAAGGACAACAAATGCAAATACATATTTCATTGCACTGTGTAAGGCAGGAACATATATAACATATACATTTGACAAACCATTTGCTGTATTTCATGCATTTTTATGAATCCCGCACGCTTTCTTTTGCTATTCCACGTGCAATGAATGTGGAAAAACACAAATGCACAATGTATTATACTGAAGACGTGAGCACTGTTAATGCTCCCCTGTCATACAAATGACATATTAGAGGACAGGCTTTCCACATATAGATTATCGTATCATTCTGCATGCCAGTATAGTTCACTACAGGTGGGGTGAAATAAAGTATTAAACTTGTGCAATGATCTAATATTGATCGTACCTGTGGCATTCTGCCTTTCTCACACAACCCAATGATGCCAACTTCATTCTACAGTCAAATTGGTACACACAATGTAAGAAACGACAAATAAATACATTTAAAATAAAATAAATTTGAAAGAAAAAACTACATTATATTGCAGTTAATTTCTGAAAATACACTGACAAAAATCATGCTGGCACTGATTATTGCAGTCAACATGACTTACTTTGATAGGTTCCATAGACTGAATTCTCCTTAAAAGAAAATTAAACAATTAAAGCTAGTAAACAACATAAAACTTTATGAACAGCTTCAAAAACATTGAAAATAATTCAACATATGGACAGTTCAATATACTGCACTAAAATCTAATACACTGACAATGGACATAATGCATCACAGTGCTCATCCACCATTTAGTGACTGGCTCAGAAATTCAGTCAAACCATTTTTTGTCATCACAAAGACAAGCGTCTTGATACTAATACAGGAAATGAAGCACTTACTCATCCGAGAAACCTCCAAACTAATGAGGTAGCATCATTTATTGCAAAGTCAGGACAACTGAAAAATGAGTGCTGGAATAGAGGTCAAGTACTCTGATGGAACAGATTACATTAACAACACACAAAAAAGTAAGTACAAAAATAATTACACATGATCTTCAGTCCACTGACTGTAAGATGAGACTGTAATTACTTCTATTCAACTGTTTCAATAACTTTTTCTAGAAATGGAGGATTAGATGTAGGTTGATTGTTGTTTAAATTATTTGAGTCCACTGAAGGATTTTGGAGGGTTTGAATAATCAAACCCTTTTATGGAAAATATGATATCCCTAAGTAAAGTAACCTAAATCTGGTAAATTACTAAACCCAGCACATCAAAACTAGCCATTACTAGCTGAGATGAACATCTGTCAGTCACATATTACAGATGACAGAGGTGATGTTGTCAAAATGTGGAATGTTAGAGGCAGCCTTTTTGGCAAAAAAAATCAAGTAACTGACTTACATTTTAGACTGGACTGCGGTATTCTTGTAGCCTGAAAGACTGGGCTTCTCAGTCTTTCCAATACCCAAAAAATTGTTATTGGTTGATGAGTTACCAAACAGATCTCCATAAATAAAAATGTTGCCTTTCTTATGGGAGATCTCTGCTTCATAAACAGCATGGCATTCATCAACTTTAATCTTAAATAGTCACTCCTGTTACTTCATGAATACCAGCAATGCTCCAGTCTGGTCACTTATATGCAAACTCTATGCAAATACTGAATGTCATCGTCAAACTACGGTTTGCATCACCATTTAGAGATTGAGAGAACATGACCTGGAGCTAAAGAGCCCAAAGTCAGAGAAGACATTTGTTATAGTCTGATTACGGCATCGGTTTTAATCAACACCATTCTCCAGTAAGAATTGAAACAGCATATTTGAAAAAGTCCAGCACATTACAGTTGTGAACAATTGGACTTTAACGTGACATGTTAAGATGAAAGAAAACCAGAATGTGGTAGGAGAATGAGACTGGTTCTACCACCAAATCTAATGCCACCACATCTAATATGATTTGTTGAATTTGTTACCATATATGTAAAGACTGAAATAATCTGTTAGATAATATATTTGTATATAGATATTTGCATATTTATTTTGCAAATATTAAAATTGATATAAGATCCACACCTCTCAAAAGTACCTGATTACGAGGAATGTTCTTCATTTTTAGTCTTAAAAAGTCCATGTTCCCCATTGTTCCACTTTGAAAGGATCTGCCACACATTCAGTTTTAAGAATTTTTATAAAAGATATCCATGGTGGCTAATACTGAATCTTATTAATTCAGCACAATAACTCTTACTAAGTATAATGTAACACATTCTAACCATTCTATGAGCTTCCTAATTGAAGCTGCTAATAAACTATTAGTAAGTATTCCATATTTTGCCCATTTGTTCCACATTATTGTAGGTAGTGTTCCACATTATGAAGATGGAAGGCTAAGAGCTATAATGACAACTGAATACAATGCTAGAAAGCTTAAAACAAAGTACAGTGATACACCGTTAAATGTAAGGATGTCTTAAGTCCAGGGATATGTGGGATGAGAATATGATAAGTTTATATTGTGCTTGATTTAGTTATACAGACATCATATAAAGGTAAGTTTTATGATAATACTGTGTTCCTCTCATACACAGACTAAAAATGCAATATAATTGTACCTAATTGTTAGTATTTGAGCAAGAAAGGTTTATTATTATTATTATTATTATTATTATTATTATTATTATTATTACTACTACTATGGATTGGGGCAGTTTTTCCCTTGACTATTAGATGTTTGAGTCAGTGGAGTCTTTTTGGGCATCTGTGGCATTGTATTTTATTAAAGTACATGTCTGTATAATTATTAAGACTGAATAATTCAATGTGTGATTACTTTTGAATGGCTTGGAGGGGGATTGTGGAAATTTGTTTAAGAAGTCAGGGGTTTAATATTGTCTTTCAGGGTTCCCATGATAATAAATGTTAAAGCAATTGTGGTTTTTTTATGGCTATGAGGAAAAGTCAGTGATTCTTTTATTTTTATTTCTTTTTTATAAAAAAAAATATTATTGTCCATGAGCACATAGAAATTTTGTGGCAATGACAGTTAACAATTCATGACATCATATAGACATACATACATACATATACATCTCAAAAGCTCAAAATCTCGAAATTCAAAAGACTGAGTCCAAAATCTAAAAAGTTCAAAATATTGAAAACTTAAAATACTGAATCTCAGAATATAGGAAAAAAATACAGGACAGCAACAATTACTATACTCCAGCACAAGTACAGACAGAAACAAATGAAAGACAAACCATATTAGTATATTCCAACTATAAGCAGAAGGCAAGCCCCCCACACCTCCCATTTGGGGGGCTGCGCCCCAACACACCCTGCTAATTAAATATATTAACTCTGAGATCACACTTCACTATACTAAGATGAGTTATGTTGTAGTATAGCAAACTAAAAGGTAACATGACTAAGGTTACAACAGACAGTCATGAAGCATGTAATGGTATGTTTGCCATTTTCTTCTGTGGAATGCAATCTCAGAGTTGATATATTTTGGTAGTAGGGGGTTTGGGAGGTGCAGCTCCCCACATGGGGGGTGCAGCGGGGTTTGCCCCCATGCTTATTGTTGGTAAATATTAATATGTTTCTTGTATGTAGTTGTGCTGGAATATAGTAAGTGTTGGTGTACTGTCGTTTTTTTTTATATTATGATATTCACTATTTTGAGTTTTCAGTATTTTGAACTTTCAAGATTTTGGACTCACTCTTTTGAATTTTGAGATTTTGAGCTTTTGAGCTTTCAAGATTTATATATATATATATATATATATATATATATATATATATATATGTATATATATATATATATATATATATATATATATATATATATGAGTCTACTTTTTTTATTGAAATTTCACAATCTCAAAAAAGAAATATAAAACCGCACTTCAGCGAAAGTGCACTACACCGAAAGTGCACTTTCATAAAAGGCGATTCACCGAAATGGGAAAAAAATTAAAAAAGTACAGTAAACACTGTTTTGCAGGGGGGCAAGTCCCCATGTACCCCCCCATTATCTCCGAGATCGCACTACAGTGGGGAAAAGGATATATTTCCTTATCCTCACTGTAACCTGCTTCGGCGAATCGTCTTTCATGAAAGTGCACTTCCGATGTTGTGCACTTTCACTTAAGTGGGTTCGACCTTCTGTTTCTCGATAAACTGTATTTTCAACAAACAGAAGGAGACCCATATATATGTGTCTGTGTATATATAAATATATATATATATATATATATATATATATATATATATATATATACATATATATATTTTATATATATATATATATATATATATATACATATATATATTTCAGAATGATGTGTTATTGTCACAAATTGTTATGCACGCTCACACACACACACACACACACACACTCACACACACACACACACACACACACACACACACACACACACACACACACACACACACACATGCGCACACACACCCACACACACATGCATGTATGTATATATATATATATATATATATATATATATATATATATATATATATATATATATATATATATATATATATACATACATATATATATACATATATATATATATATATATATATATATATATATATATATATATATATATATATATATATATATATATATATATATATATATATATATATATATATATATATATATATATATATATATATATGTATATATATATATATATATATATATATACACATATATATATGTATATATATATATATGTGTGTATGTATATATATATATATATATATATATATATATATATATATATACACACACATATATATATATATATATATATATATATATATATATATATATATATATATATATATATATATATATATATATATATATATATATTTATATGTGTGTGTGTGTGTGTGTGTGTGTGTATATACAGTAGATGCATTTTTCAATGCATTGTGGTGTCTGGTATATTGTTAGACCAAATGTTGGCAAAAGCTAGTATAATCATATATTTATGCATCACAGCAATGCAATGAACACAATTCACTTTGAGCTTGACATATTATTGCTTGTAATTTTAGCATGCAGCATTATATCTCACACTGACAAAAATGTTCTCTGGGAGGGTCTGACACAGACAAACAACTGGTGCCAGAGCCATGGACTAAAATTAAATGCTAAGAAATGCATAATAGTATTCTTTGGGAAGTCATCCATCTCTGGGTAACTATCATATTGACAACACACCCCTTAGAGTTGACCCAGTAGTCAATGACTTACGGACACAAATCTATAGTAATGTAGTCTTTGATCATGATGTGTCTACAGTGGTAAGGAAGTCATTATATGTTGCACAATTTTTAAACAAAGGTATGGCATCTAAGTCCAAGGAAGTCATTGTTCCACTGTATTCAGCATTCAATGGCCCCATAACTAAGTATAATGCCCCTGTTGGTATGTACCTAATTAGGCATATCCAACAATTGGAATGTTCACAGAGGCTCCTCACTAAAAGAATACAGGGCGTAAGTAAAATGCCCTATGTAGACTGCCTTATGGCCCTATCCCTGTATTCCTCTCCTACAGGCTTTTAAGGGGAGATCTACGACTGGCATACAGGGCATTGTCAGACTCCACTCTAATTGACCTCCTGCATATCCACAAAACAAACAGCACCAGAATTACCCATTCTAAAGAGTTAAATCTTGCCTGTGATATAAATAGGACCTGCTGCAGAGATAGGTATGTATCTCAGAGACAACCCTGTGTATGGAACAGGCTCCCCATCCATGTAAAGCAAAGTTCCTCCCTAAATGAATTCAATTGTATTCATGTATTGAATTCAGTTACACTTTGAGGTTCTGTAGAGCTAATTTTGTTATGCTGGTAGGGTTGTCAAATTGGCATTGCACTAAGGAGGCAGCAAAGCCTTAACCAGTATTCAAAATTCATATTGTGGTATCATCTTCGGTGATGGTAATATGCTGCTCACTGCCTGGCTCATACCAACCTGAGAAACATCTGAAAGCTTCATAATATCTCTCTTCATATAGTGAAGGCAGGTGGATATTAGGTCATTTATGCCTACATGAACTATGATGGAAACATACTGGTACCTGTGGTGTAATGACTTCAATATATGCTTGATTTGGTGGATCCTGGCTCCAGTTACGCAACTAACAGTTATCATCTCATTGTTCAGCCTGGTTGGGAGGGCATCAGTATATCTTATTTATTTTATTTTATATTTGATTACTGGGTTGATCTGATAGGGCAATCAGGTGCCTGTTTTCAGCAGAGACCCAGGGAGAAAAGCACCACATACATGACAATCATAAAAAAAAAAAAAAATACAAGAATTCCACATACATGATAAAAATACAAAAGTCAGAAATTAGTACAAATTAATAGAGCAAACAATAGTATATCATGACATAGTATGATGAGAAGTTACAGAAGTATACAATATATAGAGTGTACAGTAGTTAAGCAGAAAATATAACATATTTTGAATAAGTGCAGTAATACTACAAACTGTTATATACACACATTTAAGAATACAATTTGTTATGGTAGTTTTTTTTCTATGTGTTTGACCTTTGAATAGGGCCAATGGAAGATTTATCTGAATGGTGTTAGTAGGGCTTGCCATGGTCAGCACAGGTACATTGCCAGATGAGATTGAGGTGGGCTTTTAACTGGGTTTTAAAGATGGGACTGCTGCTTTGCAATCTGAAATCTGCTGAAAGAGAATTCCAGATTTTAGCGACTGTGTAGGAGTAGAGGGTTTCACAAGCACTGTGTCAACACTTAGCTACTTCAAGAAGGGCTTTGTTTGTTGATCTTAGTTGGCAAGCAGAATTGTGAAAGCTGACTAAGCCTGAGAGATCAGGAATCTTGTTTGGGTGGTACAGCAAGTAATGAGCCATAGTCAGTTGGTTCTAGTTTAGTAAGTTGGGGAGTTCTAGCCAACCTAGTTGTTTTAGTGAGGGACAGTGGTGGGAGTGGAAATTAGAGTTTGTTGTGAATCTAGCTATTTTATTATAGAACATGGACAATTTGTGTAGATCTGTCTTGTTAAGGTTTGTTAATACAGGGATGAATAGGGTAATGCAGAGAGAAGGTGAGTTCTGGATATAGTAATTTTGGTGTTTTTGGTTAGATGTTTTTTGCACCTGTATAGGGTTCCAAGTTTTTTATGGACTTTGGATATGGTTTGCACTACATGTTTGTCAAACTTTAGGTTTTGGTCAAGTGTTACACCAAGACGTTTAGCTTGTGATACTGGAGAGATTTGGTGTTATTGGCAGAATTGATACAGAAAAGAGCAGAAGAGTCAATAGTTTTGCTAGGGTGGAAAAGCATAAGTTGAGTCATTTTGGGGTTAAGTATTAGTTGTGAGTTTTTTAACCAGTTTTCAATATTGGATAAGGCCTCTTGGGTTTTAGTCTGGAGTGTTTGGAGTGTGGGGGCTGAGCAGATCAGTGTAGTATCATCTGCATATTGGACTATTGTATCTTGCTGGGTGGCAGTGTGGAGCATGTTTGTAAAGATATTAAATAGTAATGGTCCCAGAATGGATACCTGTGGTACACCTACTGTTACTGGGAGAAGGGGGGAGAGAGAATTATGACACTTAACTGCTTGTCAGCAGTTGGAAAGATAGTCTTGAAACCAGAGCAAGGAGGGGTTGTTTAAGCTGAGTTTGGCTAAGATAGTAAGTAGTTTGCTGTGGGGTACTGTATCGAAGGCTTTGGACAAATCAATGAAGGTGGCAGACACTAGGTTTCCTTGGATCCTCTATTGATTGACAGTGTTGGTGAATGATACAAGTGCTGTGGTGGTGCTATGGAATGGGCGAAAGCTGTGTTGCATGTTGGTGAGGAAACTATTTGTAATTAAATGTATCATCAGCTGAAAATGGATAAATTTTTCAAGAATTTTTATTGGGGGAATAAAATTGCTATGGGGCTGTAGTTGGTAAGTTTGGTTGAGGGACCACCTTTGTGTAAGGGTATTATGTAGGAGGATTTCCAAAGGTCCAGAATTGTATGCTCATTGACAGATGGATTTATAAGTATCAAGATGGGATAAGCTATAGCACTAGTGACAATTTTGAGGTACTTTGCAGGGAGTTTGTCCATTGCCAAAATGATGGGTTTTAATTTAGTGAGGTGCTTGTATGTTGTGTTGGAAGGAACTGTGTTGAGAGTGAATGGAGGGTATGAGTTTAGGTTGCTGATTGGTTGCAGGAGAGTACAAGGCTGGCCATTGCTAGTTAGTTTAAGGATGAAAGAAGTGAAGTCGTTGTTAATTGGGGTAGCTATCTCTATATTATCTCCACTGACATTGGGGGGAGGGCTAATGGGTTTGCCTGTTGTAATAGTTGGTTGACAGCCGCCCAGAATTTTTGCGAGTTAGTGGTATGTTTTACTTGTAGCTCCGTGAAGTGATTTTTCTTATCTTGCCTTATATGTTTTTTATGCTTTATTATGCAATTTAAGGAAAATCTGCCTGTTGTGATCGGTCTTATTGTGATACTAGGTGTCCCAGGCTTTATCCCTAAGTTTAAGAAGGGTTTTTGTTTTAGAGCCTGAGGCTGGGTTGTTTTTTATTTGAATTGTCCATAGGGGGCATCTGATTTAAACTAATGTATTTCGGCTTTTCCCAGTTAGGGGTCACCACAGCGGAACTCCAGTCCACTAATGATTGGAAGTGGATTTTTACAGTGCCGAGGTGCTAGCCTGATGCCCAACCTTCAAAGAAGGCACACCCATTCACGCATGCACCTACCTGCATGTCATTAAATGTCGCTCAACTGTGGGGAGGACATGCAGACTCCACACAGAAGGCCCTCCAGCCAAGAATCGAACCAGAGAACCTCTTGCTGAGAGGCAACAATGCTAACCACCGCGGACTACAGGGAGGGATCTGATTTAATATGTTTAAAAAGGTGGAATTGAAGTAATCCACTGCCTTGTCTAGTGTGAGGGTTGCTAGGGGAGCCCACTTGCAATACCTTAGTGCATTAATGAAATGAGTCACCTATGACAAGAGCCCTGAGAACTGTGTTTGCTTGCTTTAGGAACTTAGTGTTTGGGGGCTCCACTGTTTTGACAAAAAGTGGCTATACAAAAACACATCTAAATACTATCTTAACTTAATGTGCAGCAAGACAATGTTACATTGATATCTGTGATTTTATGTACATTTGTGATATATCTAATAGCTGGATCTGTTCTGTTCTGAAGGTAGTACACAAGGAGATCACAGCAGTCTAACTAATTTTGACTAATGGATTATGTGGAACAACAAAATAAAAATTAAATTCACTGCACCCAATGGAAATGGCAACTTCACGTCACATCACAGATATATGATGAAGCATGGTGTCTCCATACTGTAAACTTCTACACCCAGACAAGCAAAATAGGTGTAAGAAAAGGTTCTACAGAAGATTGTAATTTGTGCTGTTCCACAAGGTGCAAATTATGCCTGCTGTATAACATTTATTTATTTATTATTTATTTGACATTTGTTGACCGGGTTAGTCCAACTGGGCTTTTGGCTTTTTTCAGAGGAGGCTCAGGGAGAAAAGCTCCTCAGATATTATATAAAAACATAGCATATAAAATAGCACAATAATTGAAGTAGAAGAATAACTTTTCAAATATAAAATGTGCAGCCTTTAAGTTAATATAGTGGCATACTTTTCAACTGTCCCTGATTTCCATGGACAACCCTGACTTTGGCTTACATTTTAGCTCTGTCCTTCTTAATCTCTACTAAAGCTGGTGACTCGCAGAAAAGGTGGTAAATTGCATGTAATAAATAATTACAATAATTAGAGATATAGAATGATTTTACTTTAGAAAGTGTATAGTAACTCACATTCCCTGATTCTGTTACTGTTTGAAGTTGACAGAACTAATATTTTAACACTGACCCTGACTGTTCCTGATACTTTTTCACCTTGTGATTTTTTCCTGATTGCTTGACAGCTGTGTATACCAGTGTGCCTACAGCTGAAAGAATAAGAACCATGGTAGGGAAGGATGACAAGACAGTCACTATCCCCATAATGAACACCCATTATCTGAAAACTACCTACAGTTCCATTTTTAGTATTCCGCCAAACCTGTATATAGTGAAGTTCTTGTATAGGACATATTACTGTTATAACATCGATTATGACCATTAATAATAAAGTGGGATGGTGACAGACTGGAAGCCAGTGTGCAGTGTTTTACTTCTAGTCTTGCACAGACATTTTCCTTACTGCTGCATGTATCCATACTTGATTGAAATGATCCTTGCATCTCTGCGACTATGTTTATGTCTCTCTCTGTCTCTCTCTCTCTCAATATATATATATATATATATATATATATATATATATATATAGATAGATACATAGATAGATAGATGTGAGGGTCTACTTCTAAATTTTGAAGTTTCAAAACTTAGAATTTATTATGGTCAAGACCATATGATCAAAGTTTTGAAACCTCAAGCCAGTTAAATGGAGATTGCCATACAGCATGGAACAGTATATTTACCGTTTTCCTCACTGTAGTGTGATCTTGGAGTTGGAATATTTAATTAGCAGGGGGTGTGGGGATGCATGGGCAATTGCCCCTTGCAAAAACATAAAACAAAGATTTTTTGTTTTTATTATTTTTTTTATTTATATTTTGAAGTTTCAAAACTTTGATCTTTTGGTCTCAACCATAAGAAATTTGAAGTTTTGAAACTTTGAAATTTAGAAGTTGACCTATATATACATGTAGATAGATAGATAGATAGATAGATAGATAGATAGATGGATAGATAGATAGATAGACAGTGAATACATTTTTCTAAAATATACACTATGTACACTCATTATCTTTGTTCAAAGTAAAGATATGGAATTGTTTAATTCACTGCAAAGCCTTTGCTTTATTTGAATTAATAACCTCTGGATATGAATTCCTTTGTGCAATGCTACACCTGCACAGATGGACAACAAATGCAAATGCATATTTCATTGCACTGTATAAGGCAGGAACACATATAACATATACATTTGACAAACCATTTGCTATTCTACGTGCAATGAATGTGGAAAAACACAAATGTACAATGTATTATACTGAAGATGTGAGCACTGTTAATGCTCTCCTGTCATACAAATGACATATTAGAGGACAGCCTTTCCACATATAGATTATTGTATCATTCTGCATGCCAGTATAGTTCACTATAGGTGGGGTGAAATAAAGTATTAAACTTGTGCAATGAACTACTATTGATCATACCTGTGGCATTCTGCCTTTCTCACACAACCCAATAATGCCAACTTCATTCTACAGTCAAATTGGTACACATAATGTAAGAAAAAAACAAATAAATACATTTAAAATAAAATAAATTTAAAAGAATAAACTACATACATACATAACATACAGGGCATTGTCAGACTCCACTCTAATTGACCTCCTGCATATCCACAAAACAAACAGCACCAGAATTACCCATTCTAAAGAGTTAAACCTTGCCTGTGATATAAATAGGACCTGCTGCAGAGATAGGTATATATCTCAGATACAACGCTGTGTATGGAACATGCTCCCCATCCATGTAAAGCAAAGTTCCTCCCTAAATGAATTAAATTGTAGCTTGGACAATTGGATGAGAAACCGGAAATTCATCCCTGGTTTGGCACCTTTGTCTCTAATGGGCACAAGTAACCTGTAAATGATTCATCTCCAAGGCCTATGCTTATACTTATCAAGGGTATTAGAACTTGTCAGAGATTTGGGATGAATGGCTAGGCTTAAAAAGGCCCTTGTAGCCATTAGTCTAGCAAATACCCATGAACTTATGAAACTATGAACCATATGCAATTATGATCTGATCAGCACTCGAAAGTCAATCAAACTTTTTGATTTTAGAACTATCTCTGACACATTATTAAGTCAGATGATTAATTTCTACACATGTAATCCTATCAGATACTCATAATTAATGCAGGCATTAGTTTGTCCTTACAACTATATGCAGTAATTCTGTCCCTGCCCCCCTCCCCCATTGGGGATGACAGCATGATAATATCTGGTCTTCAGGATACCTTATATTATTTACAGACTTACAGCTCTCTGTCTTTTAGTTGGATCTGTCATCTTACATTACGCACCACTGTCTTGTGGCTGAATGTTTTAACTTCAGTTGAGAAATAGTGGTGATGAAGTTAATTTTTTTATTTTTGAAGAGATGATGTAAACAGGTGAAGCAAGTATGAACTGCTGGCAGCATTTGTCCTATGGGTTCTTTCTTTCTAGTTTACTGTGGATAGGATATAGCTACATACTCAAGTGTGCTAGCCTGCACTGCATGTGAATTGTTTTTACTACTGTTTTTGCTACTTTTCTGTAAAAAAAAAAAAAAAAACTGTAAGCCTGTTTCCTACCTTTCCTGTAACTAGTTTCCAGATACAGATTTGCTGTATCCAGGACTGTTTGTAAGCTTCTGAGACCCCCAAGCCTTTATGTGTTGGAGGGAAGCCTTCTAGCTTATCAGTGGGAGTGGTAAGCATTAGGTAACCTGCCTACCACATAAGGAGTGGTTCTGGCCCAGAATTTGTAATTATTGGCCGTTTGGGCAATCTTCCATCTCTCTCAACTTCCTGATTTGAAAGCCTGCATTTGCACTTGTTTCTGTCCTGTAACTCATCTAGTGCAGATACAGATTCTTAGTTTTAGCCCTTAAATTTGCTTATTCATACTCAGCACTTGTTCAGAACTTGTAAGCACTAAATAAGCTACTAATTACTATAGCACTCAATCTTCCTAAAGGAAAACAGTTTTTGTACTTACTTTTCTCACTGGCGTTGAGAAAAACAGCTCTTGTACTCACTTTCCTCACTTATCTAGAGGAAAATAGTTTTTTATTCAGGCATGTCCAAGGGTCAGCTCCCAGTGTTCTTCCCTGTCTATCTGATGAATCTGGGTATCTTGAGGCAATGTAGAAATTGCCTCATGTACACAGACAACCCTCTCCTCCTACCACCCAACACTACAACCTGTGAGACATGCACTTATCTAGCCAAACTGGAGGTAAAGCTCTCACCAACCAAGACTGAACCTGACAGTCATGAGGAGAAGATAAACATTTGCACCACACCACACTCATCAGATAGTCTCACTATGTCTGCACCACCAAAATCCACAGATAGAAACTCAAAAACATTTGCGGAGGCTCTCAATAATAATCTGCCTAAGCAACAGAGACATCCAAAGCAGAAACACAAGCAACCTCTATCCCCCAACACAACCCAAATGACACATAGCCCACAGATTCAGTGTGCCACTCAAACACAACCGATAAGTCAAAACAACATACCCAACACACTAGTGATAGGTGACTCTATAGTCAGGCACACTGATGTCCCACTCACCAGGCTAAACAAGGATAAGGTTACTGTCAGCTGCCTGTTGGGTGCCAGGATCCACCACATAACCCACGCACTCGGGTCACTCCACAACAAGTACAAATATGACTCTGTCATTGTCCATGTTGGTGTGAATGACCTGAGACGTACCTCCCTGGACTACATGAAAAGAGACATGGAAGAGCTCTGCGATCTTGTAGCCCAGGCAGGTATGACCCTAGCCCTGAGTAGCATTCTTCCATCGCCCAGAATGATACCGCAGTACAAGGACAAAATGATTGATTTCAACAATTGGCTGAGCTTCTGGTGTCATTCAAAGGGGATCCAGTATCTGTCTGCTTAGGATGACATGGTCGACAGACCACGATGCTTTGCCACAGATGGCCTGCACCTATCGCCCCTAGGATTCCGGATACTGGCTAAGGCTCTTGCTGCCCCTATAGTGCCTTTTTTAGGCAGGGTTCAAGTAACAAATTCACCACCATAACAGGAACAGGTAAGCAAAAACTGAGGGTAATGCTACTCAATGCTAGAAGTCTAAATTTCAAAATGCACTCACTCGAGGCACTCCTTAAAATGGAGAACATCGATATCTGTGCAGTGACTGAGACCATCAATATCTGTGCAATGACAGAGACCTGGTTCAAGGCTCCAGAGAGCACCCCTGCACTACCAGGCTATAACTCATACCACACGTTCCGGACATCTAACCTGGACCGAAACACCAAAGGTGGGGGTGTGTCCATATTCATTAAGGATATCCACACCTCCAGGCTAGTTGCTCAGCATAATGCATCAGAGGTTATCCAAGTGCAACTAACTCTTGGCAAAACTGCAATCCAAATTGTAGCTTGCTACAGATCCTCCACCATGCCCCAGGATTCCCACTCCTCTTTTCTTGATGTACTGGAAAATATTAGGGTTCAAACAAACACCCTAATAATGGGCGACTTCAACTACCCCACCATTAACTGGGAAAACTACTCATGTACTAACTCCTTAGTGCAATGCTTTCTGGAATTCATAAACTCCAATGCCCTAGATCAACTTATCCACACCCCCACCAGGGGCAACAATATTCTAGATCTAGTCATTACCAACATGAGTGACCGGTGTTCCATACCTGAAGTCAACTCCTCGTTGGTCCGATCCGACCATAAGCTAATCACCCTCGATATCCACATCCCACCCCCACCCCCCATTAAGGAAACCACAGTAAAACATTTCTCCAAAGCCAACTTCATGCTTCTTAAGACAGAAGTAGTGAACTTCATGACACCCATGCAGATGGACAATACAGTTACAACTGCTGAATCCTACACAAATGCTCTCTATAAGCACCTACATGAGTGCATGGATCGTGCTATCCCAAACAGAACCAAGATGCTATCCTCCAAAAAAAGGAAACCAATCTGGTGGTCCCCTGCCATAAACTAACTGTACAACAGAAGGAAGAAACTGTTGCAAAAGAGAGCAAAATCCCATGAGTGGAGGAGCTCCCTGGTCAGCCTCAGTAAGAAGCTGAGATCCCTTATAAGATCCTCCAAAGCAAGCTACAAAAATAAAATTGCCACTAATTCCAAGGACAACCACAAAGCATTCTATAGCTATGTCAAGAATCTCAATGGCAACACCCAGATCTGCTCTAAGTTACAGAACAAAGGCATGAAAATTACAGAACCAACAGATATTGCCAACATCCTGGCAGATAGGTTCAGTGCTAACTTTACCCCCCCTCACCCCCTAAAGGGCCCATATCTATACAGGAATAATGCAGAGTCCCTGTAATCACAACTACACAGATGAAAGCTGCACTCTCTAAAGCCAAAAACACAGCATCCATGGGACCGGACAACATCCCAGGTTGCGTTTTACATGAACTTCAGAATGAACTGGCTCCCCACTTAAGCAGCATGTTCAATAATAGCCTCGCATCAGGCTTTGTGCCCACTGAATGGCACACAGCAACAGTTATCCCACTTCACAAAGGGGGAGCCACCACTGATCCCGGGAACTATAGACCTATTAGTCTGACGAGCCTGGTCTGCAAAGCCATGGAACGTATCATCATGGAACTCATAAACAAAGACATTGGTAACCTCCAAACTCTGGATCCCACCCAGTTCGGTTTTGTGAAAGGCAGATCATGCCTCCTGAACCTGATTGACTTCCTTGAGGCAGTCACCAAAGCCGTAGATGAGGGTAAAGTGGTTCACACAGCGTATCTTGACCTCGCCAAGGCTTTCGACACCATCCCCCATTCTGGAATTATAGCTAATCTCAATAAACAAGGCATAAATCCCTATGTCACAAGATGGGTTACCATCTGGCTCACTGACAGAAATCACACTGTAAAAGTTGCAGACTCCAAATCTGACCTCAAACCAGTGACAAGTGGAGTACCACAGGGTTCCGTACTGGGACCGCTCCTGCTTGGTATCTACTTCTCTGAAGTACAGGCTAACACAGAAGGCCTCTGGCTAACGAAGTTAGCAGATGACTGCAAACTAGGAGCCATAGTCAAGTCCCCAAATGATGTGAACATCCTACAGAAGGGCCTCTCTGAGACAGATGCCTGGTGTCAGAGCCATGGCCTCAAGCTCAATGCCAAAAAGTGCAGTGTCATCCCCTTTGGTAAAAACTCTGTACCCATGAACTACCACATAGGCAGCAATCTACTTAACACAGAATGTGTGATAAGAGACCTTGGGACCCAGGTGGACAGTAGTCTTGCCTTTGATAGTCACATCGCCACAGTAGTCAGGAAGTTCTTCTACATGGCACACCTCATCATAAAAGAGTTCTCATCCAGGAAAAAAAGAGGTCATCATTACCCTCTACTCATCACTCATTAGACCCATTATAGAGTACAACACCCCTTTTGGAATGTACCTCACAAGACATCTGCAGCAGCTGGAAAGGCCACAGAAGTACCTCACAAAGAGGATTACTGGACTCAAACAAATGCCCTACACTGACCGCCTCAAACTCCAGCTTTACTCCATAGCATATCGCTTACTCAGAGGTGATCTCTGCCTAACATATAAAGCTATGTCAAACCCAGAGCTGTTGGGCATGCTACACCTAAAGAAATCCCAATCCCTCTGAGCTACACGCTCTAGGGACCTAAACCTTGTCACCACATTAAACAGGACATGCTGGAGGGATAGATTCCTATCTCAGAGACTTCCCATACTCTGGAACAGGCTACCCATCTATGTCAAGCAAAGTTCTTCATTAGCACTCTTCAAGAAAAATCTTGATGAGTGGATGGGAAATAGGAAATACACCCCGGGGATCACTTCTGTGTCTCTGCTCGTCAGTGGCACAGGAAAATAACTTTCTTGGGTGGCGTAAGCCAGGGAACCTTGTTGGCTAGGCTTGCATAGGCCCTTGGGCCGATAGCCTAGTACCTACCTATGAACCTATGAACCTAAAAGAAGGAGCTGTAGGGAATTGCTGTCTACCAGCTCACCAACATATCAGAGTTCCCAAACCCAAGATTCTTCTTTCATGGTTCAAGATCTGAAAATTGGTTTGATGACTACTGTTAATACAGGATGGATTGCTGTATTCTGAAATTGTTAATGTGGTAATAGTAATAAATGTCTGAGTGAAACAGACATTTGGAGCTAATTTTTGAATGAGAAAATGTGTCTTTATGCCAGTTAGCATTAAGGTTTTTATTTTAATGAGGATTACGTGGTGCTATAAGCATTGCATCATAGATAGAGAGAGAGAGATAGATAGATCGATAAATAGATAGATAGATATATAGATAGATAGATAGATAGATAGATAGATAGATAGATAGATAGATAGATAGATAGATATAGATATATACAGTATAACTATTTATTTTGACAATTATGTATTCATGGCTGTTTATGACCAAAGGTAGAAGTGGATGAATTGTCAAATGATGATCTTAAATAATAAAGAGTGTGATGACTTATTGGAAAGTGCTCAGTGAGTGTTTAATGCTATTGATGTGAGCTCAAATGACCTGCAGATAAAGTAATAGTGAAATACTGGATGGTCAGGTAGAATAGGGTGGCTCAGTGATGTAGTGGTTAGTGTTGTTGCCTCACAGCAGGATGTTCTGTGGTTTGATTCTTGGCTGTTTTTTTTTTAGGCTCCTGGAATTGAGCAGTTACACTTTGAGGTTCTGTAGAGCTAATTTTGTTATGTTGGTAGGGTTGTCAAATTGGCATTGCACTATGGAGCAGGCAAAGCCTTAGCCAGTATTCAAAATTCATATTGTGGTATCATCTTCGGTGATGGTAATATGCTGCTCACTGCCAGGCTCATACCAGCCTGAGAAACATCTGAAAGCTTCATAATATCTCTCTTCATATAGTGAAGGCAGGTGCATATTAGGTCATTTATGCCTACATGAACTATGATGGAAACATACTGGTACCTGTGGTGTAATGACTTCAGTGCATGCTTGATTTGGTGGATCCTGGCTCCAGTTATGCAGCTAACAGTTATCATCTCATTGTTCAGCCTGGTTGGGGGGGGGGGGTGCATCAGTATATCTTATTTATTTTATTTTATATTTGATTACTGGGTTGATCTGACAGGGCAATCAAGTGCCTGTTTTCAGCAGAGACCAGGGGAGAAAAGCACCACATATATGATAATCATAAAAAAAAAAAAATACAAAAATTCCACATACATGATAAAAATACAAAAGTCAGAAATGAGTACAAATTAATAGAGCAGACAATAGTATATCATGGCATAGTATGATGAGAATTTACAGAAGTGTACAATATATAGAGTGTACAGTAGTAAAGCAGAAAATATAACATATTTGAATAAGTGCAGTAATACTATAGACTGTTATATACACACATTTAAAAATACAATTTGTTATGGTAGTTTTTTTTTCTATGTGTTTGACCTTTGAGTAGTGCCAATGGAAGATTTATCTGAATGGTGTTAGTAGGGCTAGCCATGGTTAGCACAGGTACATTGCCAGATGAGATTGAGGTGGGCTTGTAACTGGGTTTTAAAGATGGGACTGCTGCTTTGCAATCTGAAATCTGGTGGAAGAGAATTCCAGATTTTAGCGACTGTGTAGGAGTAGAGGGTTTCACAAGCACTGTGTCAACACTTAGCTACTTCAAGAAGGGCTTTGTTTGTTGAAGTTAGTTGGCAAGCAGTATTGTGAAAGCTGAGTAAGCCAGAGAGATCAGGAATCTTGTTTGGGTGGTACAGCAAGTAATGAGCCATAGTCAGTTGGTTCTAGTTTAGTAAGTTGGGGAGTTCTAGCCAACCTAGTTGTTTTAGTGAGGGACAGTGGTGGGAGTGGAAATTAGAGTTTGTTGCGAATCTAGCTATTTTATTATAGAACATGGACAATTTGTTTAGGTCTGTCTTGTTAAGGTTTGTTAATACAGGGATGAATAGGGTAATGCAGAGAGAAGGTGAGTTCTGGATATAGTAATTTTGGTGTTTTTGGTTAGATGTTTTTTGCACCTGTATAGGGTTCCAAGTTTTTTATGGACTTTGGATATGGTTTGCACTACATGTTTGTCAAACTTTAGGTTTTGGTCAAGTGTTACACCAATAAGTTTAGCTTGTGATAGTGGGGAGATTTGGTGTTACTGGCAGAATTGATACAGAAAAGAGCAGAAGAGTCAATAGTTTTGCTAGGATGGAAAAACATAAGTTGAGTCATTTTGGGGTTAAGTATTAGTTGTGAGTTTTTTAACCAGTTTCCAATATTGGAGAAGGCCTCTTGGGTTTTAGTCTGGAGTGTTTGGAGTGTGGGGGCTGAGCAGATCAGTGTAGTATCATCTGCATATTGGACTATTGTATCTTGCTGGGTGGCAGTGTGGAGTGTGTTTGTAAAGATATTAAATAGTAGGGGTCCCAGAATGGATACCTGTGGTACACCTACTGTTACTGGGAGAAGGGGGGAGAGAGAATTATGACACTTAACTGCTTGTCAGCAGGTGGATAGGTAGTCTTGAAAACAGAGCAAGGAGGAGTTGTTTAGGCTGAGTTTGGCTAAGATAGTAAGTAGTTTGCTGTGGGGTACTGTATCAAAGGCTTTGGACAGATCAAGGAAGGTGGCAGACACTAGGTTTCCTTGGTTCCTATATTGATTGACAGTGTTGGTGATAGAAACAAGTGCTGTGGTGGTGCTATGGAATGGGCAAAAGCCATGTTGGGTGTTGGTGAGGAGACTATTTGTAATTAAATGTATCATCAGCTGAGAATGGATACATTTTTCAAGGATTTTTAATGGGAGGATAAAACTGCTATGGGGCAGTAGTTGCTAAGTTCGGTTGAGGAACCACCTTTGTGTAAGGGTATTATGTAGAAGGTTTTCCAAAGGGCCGGAATTGTATGCTCATTTACAAACTGATTTATCAGTATCAAGATGGGATAAGCTATAGCACTAGTGGCAATTTTGAGGTACTTTGCAGGGAGTTTGTCCATTGCCAAAATGATGGGTTTTAATTCAGTAAGGTGCTTGTATATTCTGTTGATAGGATAGGTATGAGTTTAGGTTGCTGATTAGTTGCAGGAGAGTGCAAGTCTGGCTGTTGCTAGTTAGTTTAAGGATGAAGGAAGTGAAGCAGTTGCTAATTTGGGTAGCTATCTCTATATTATCTCCTCTGACATTGGGGGGAGGGGTAATGGATTTGCCTTTTGTAATACTTGGTTGACAGCTACCCAGAATTTTTGCAGGTTAGTGGTATATTTTACTTGTAGCTCCATGAAGTGATTTTTCTTATCTTGTCTTATATGTTTTTTTTTTTTTGCTTTATTACATAATTCGAGGAAAATCTGCCTGTTGTGATCGGACTTATTGTGATACCAGGTGTCCCAAGCTTTATCCCTAAGTTTGAGAAGGGTTCTTGTGTTAGACAGCCATGAGGCTGGGTTGGTTTTTATTCATATTGTCCAAATGGGGCATCTGATTTAAACTAATTTATTTCGGCTTTTCCCAGTTAGGGGTCACCACAGCAAAACTCCAGTCTGCTAATGATTGGCAGTAGATTTTTACAGTGCCAAGGTGCCAGCCCGATGCCCAACCTTCAAAGAAGGCACACCCATTCACACACGCACCTACCTGCATGTCTTTAAATGTCACTCAACTGTGGCGAGGACATGCAGACTCCACACAGAAGGCCCTCCAACCAAGAATCGAACCGGAGAACCTCTTGCTGTGAGGCGACAACGCTAATCGCTACACCACCGCGGACTATGGGGTGGGGGCATCTGATTTAACATGTTTAAAAAAGTGGAATTGAAGTAGTCCACTGCCTTGTTTAGTGCAAGGGCTGCTAGGGGAGCCCACTTACAATACCTTAGTGCATTAATGAAATGAGTCACCTATGACAAGAGCCCTGAGAACTGTGTTTGCTTGCTTTAGGAACTTAGTGTTTTGGTCTCCACTGACAGTGACACTATGTGTGGTGTTAGGTGGTGTTTTTTCTGAGTACTTTTGGGCTTGATGAGGTATAGTGTTGACAGTGGGGTGGTCTAGGTGATGTTTGTTGTTTAGGAAGATTGCTTCTAAGTGCCTCAACATATGTTAGTCTGTGTGTGTGTGTGTGTGTGTGTGTGTGTGTGTGTGTGTGTGTGTGTGTGTGTGTGTGTGTGTGTGTGTGTGTGTATGTGGGTGTGTGTGGGTGTGTGTGGGTGTGTGTGGGTGTGTGAATATGTTGTTGGTGATGTGAGATAGGTGCTGTATGTGTGGTTTTGACAACCTGTTGTGGAATTGCTTATGAGAGTTTAGCCTCCAGTGTCATTCTGCAGTTGCATCTCTCACATACTCTGTCTGATTTTTAAGGATTAAGTGGTTGTCAGTAAACATGACACAATTAGTACATTATTGTCTCAAGATGCCCATATCTACCAAGATGGCCACAGAGAATTTATAAAATTGCATATCCATGCTTTCCAGTCCTATGTTTCATGGGATACAAGGAGTGCTGTATGGGGTTTAGAAGGCTATTAAGTGTGCTTTGTGTAGACTAATGGTTCTTTATTGGGAGAGATCAACCTAAAGAGTACTAAATTCTACTAACTTTAATGTTTACACAGTACTGAATTCTACATAATCTGTAGGTATTGCCACTCAAGGCTGAACTAGTTCTTGTAAGCTTGTTGGTGCACAAGTTATTTGCACAATATTGCAACATTACATGTTACAGTTTTATGGATCATTCTACAGAAAAAAAATGATTTTTATGTGTTTGCTACTGTACAGGCCACTGCTAACTCATATAAAATTTATAGTAGCACAGAAAAAACCCAGAAAAGCAAATAATGAGCCATCTGGCCAATAAAATGACTACGCCATGAGTCCTGTGTAGTTCCCAGGTCATATAGATCAGGCAATCACCACCTGCCACAAGATGAATAAACCCAGTCCTCTTGATGTAAAAACACAGTAGAAGCGACCAACAAATACAGTGCTAACACTGACCACTTAAACAACTAGATACAAATCCCTTGCTGAAGGTAATGTCAAGAGAGTAACAGTGAGAGGAGGAACAATTTTGAGTCACAGCTTTTTTTTTACAAAAATTTCAGTGAAATACACACATAAAAGTGTGAAACAAAAGTGGTAACTGAAAATAAGTGTGATTTAGCAATCGAAGGAACTTGACTTTCCCTGGATGGCAATGAATACAAGTAAAGCATTTCTGAAATGTACACTAGGACTACAAGCTTTGCTGTGCCCCCCCCCCCAAAAAAAAATGAGCAGGAGACAGTAGGCAGTCAAAGAGGTTTCCTCAAGAACAATATTGGTTTGTTGGGTGGGCACTCAGTATCATGGGTCTATGGAATACAATGGGTGGGAAGAGTACATAAATAGCTCATATAACAGTCAATAACAATGAAAAAGGGGAAGAAGGGACTTTGGAAATCAGATAATCATAAGGGGTGGAGGGCAGAAACACAGCCTTATGAAACGGCAACCGCAGAAGGTGTGGGAGGGATGGAACATTTTTAAGGAACAAGCAGGCTAGCTACAGAGGATAGCAATCAAATAAATGCAACAGTGGAGCTCTTCAGAAACTTTAGCTTAATGTGTTTATTGGGTCTATATTAGAACCACGAAAAGTCAGCTCAGCGAACGGCTTTCACATTGAAAATGCCGTTCATTGAACTTACTCCCCACTAATTATATATACCGACTCCGAGATCGCACTACAGTGAGGAAAAGGCAAATTTTTCGATCTTCACTGTACCGCGATTTCATTATAACAGTTCATTGAACAGCATTTTCAATGTAAAATGCCGTTCGCTGAACTGAATGTTCGAGGTTCTAATATAGACCCTGTTTGTTGGGGGTGGGGCAGACACAGAATGCAAGCACGTAAATGATAAGCAGAATATAAAAGCACTGAAGCACAAACTGCAGCAGAGACAATTCTCTCAGTATTGGACTTCTACTACAGTTTAAGGTACCAGATTATGCAAAAATTTGCCATTAACAATGTTTATGGAAACTAATACAGTAACAAATGATTAAGGCATGAATCTGGTAGTAGTATGCAGTTCTGCCACAACGTGAATTGAACAAGACTTTGGGCCGGCAGGGTTTAATATACAAGTAGAGAGCTTTTACAAGTAATTGTAGCTGTGGAAATAGAAGTGCAGAATAACTAAGGTCCCAGAACAAACTAAAAAATTCAGTCAGATTGAACAGAGTAGAAAAGTAGAAAGTAGTAGTATCACCATGCAGGTCACAAGTATACTTAAATATTTAAGCAGAATTGAAATAATTAAAATAGTTTAATTCTGTTTCCTTTTTAGAAAAGCTAGTTAACATATAGTTCCATTCCTCTCCAAGTCTTAAATAATTATAAACAACATTGGATGGCAATAGCTCTATGCTGGAAATAGGAGCTAGCTAGAGAACAATCCAATCTAATAAAAGCAATATTGGAACTCTTTCAGAAACTTTTCTTAAACACGAAACATCTTTACTAAATTATCACATGTGACATAAGCAGTCATACATTTATATAAATGAAAGCAAACCATAGTGACAGAATTTTAGTTGCAAACATTATACGGCACTTAAAATCTACCCAGTCATTATCAGTCAACCATTACATAGCTCATTCAAATCATGCCTTCTTTTAACTGCTGTTTTTCCTGTGCATGTATTGTTCTCAGTATTCCTATTTTCCCTATGTAATTTGCTCTTACCCTTTTCTAAAGATCCCACTTTCAGTTAATTTATATCTGTTACTATATTCACTACTTCTAATAAAGTTGGTTTTGACTTTGATTTACATTTTTAGCAACTGCTTTTTGGCAGCCACCATAATTAGACTCAGCAAGGCCTTACTATGTTTAGGCAATTCCACTTCTGTGTCATAGCTCAAAAAAATAATTTCCTTAGTTACACTAATTTGCTCACCCAGTAACTCTGACAGAACAGTTTGCATGAAATATTTAAAGTCTGCCAACTCATTACATTACCAGAAAATATGTTCCCAGTTATCTCTTTGTTTCTCATCATGCCTCCAACATTTGCTGTTTACCTGAGGAAAAGTTCCTTGGAGTCTACCTGGGTATAAAATACCAATGTAAACACGTCCAAGCAAAAATCTAATTTCAATAAAGGCAACTGTGTGTGTGTGTGTGTGTGTGTGTGTGTGTGTGTGTGTGTGTGTGTGTGTGTGTGTGTGTATGTGTACACATATATTCCCATGCAGCAGTACACATATGGGTGTTCACTTTTCATGCATTTTACTGCCCTGTCACTGGCTGCAGTCCCTAAATAGCTCACATCTACCTAGGCATAAATGCTATCTGCCACCACCTACATTTTTATGTACATAACACTCAGGTGACACCTATCAAGGTAGAAGGCCTTGTCAAAGTATATGGATGCATGATCATGCTGACTGCCCCCAATTTCCCTGACACACTGTTCTACAGATATGCACACAGGTAACCACTGACCTACATAGCCGTACCTTAATGATGTCATATGTCTCCTGTGCTGCCATGCCATCCTGTGCAGCTGTAGTGTCACCAAGTCTCCATAACTTAGCCACTCACACCCCGGAACAGAAATACACACAATTCTGTGAGATACCTGTCATTCTACAACACTACCACCAATCTAACATCATGCAACAAAGGTACACAAAGTTTAATGTGTACTCATGACACATGCCAGTATACAGCGCCTGTCATAGGACAACACTAATTTACTACAAAACTACATGTAATGTATTATAGTCACCCTGTGCATCAGACAGATATTTGCATGTCACTGCATTGATGGTATGGATGGCATTGATGTGGCATAGGTATAATCACATGCACAGTGTGTGGCGTGGGGGTGCAAGAGGCCTAAATTGTGCCAAACAGCTGACAGCATGTGTGTGAGTCATAAAAGAGTGCTGGCTATCTGGGACATAGAGAGGTGCCTTGGGTGTCTATTGGTAACCTGCATGTGACAGTGATGTATGAGTGTGCTTCTGTACACAGTCAAGCCCAGTGCTAGCCCTATATGTGTGTATATTGGACAGCCATGGACCATACATGGCAGAGTGGACAGTTTACCATCTCTGGCCATGAATATGGGAACTGGATCTGCCAGGAGTGTCACTGGCACCACCATGCCCATGGTAAGATGTGGTACTAGTAGCTGATGGTGATTGGTGTCTGCTGAGTCCCTGTCCCCCACAGGACCACCAAGGACCATGTCTCCATGGCCTGCCACATCATGGTGTAGACAGCACACTCCCTTCTGTAGTACTGGAGGTACTGCCACTGCAGGAGCATGAGTGTGCATGGCCATGTAGATTATCAGCAGATGGTGTTGCTGACCCATGTCCATGTGTCTGATGCCCAACTCCAACCAGATGTCCCAGCAACAATGTGTGGTCAAGGACAGATGATGTCTCACCCCACTGTCTGTCCACTACATCAGTGAAACACTCCATGGAGTCACCAGTGTGCTCGAGGGAGGCATGGAAATCAGACTGCACTGCATCCATAATTCTGAGCATCCACCTAGTATTGCATTCGGAACATGCCTGTGCCTCCATGATGGACCAAAACATGTGTTGAGTGACCTGTGATGTGACACCTTTGACAGGTGGATGGGCAGAAGTCCTCCTTCAAGCACTCATCTTGAGCATACTATGCTAGTTATAGTATCACTGCCTCAGGTATGTACAATCTCCATGTGTTACTGCTCCTGCAAATACACAACTGTGATTACCCATTCGATGCACTTTGGTTAATCCATCCAAAATGGATCATACAAGTATTGTACTGTGGCTAAGCATAACAGTTGTGCCTAGGTCAAAATGTCAGCCCTTAACATTCTTAGGATACATATGATCCATAAGACAACAGTATCACACTTACCAGGTATAGGACCTTAGACTCCAGCCACACCTAATGTACCTATGGAATTGTGAGGGAGAGGAATTGTCAGCAATGCCAAATGTGGCATTGTTACAGGGTAATATGCATATATATCAACATGTACAGCAGCTAATGTGATATTGCTTGCATTACTGACATTCTGAATATGTGTGCACAACTGTGCATTAAAACTTACCCCCTCCCCCAAAGCAGATAGACCAGACAACCGTGTACTGGTATGCAGAGGCTGCCACAATGACTGATACATTATTACAGTGATGAACAACACAGGAAGCCTACCTGGATGCTCCTCTGATGTGGATGCTGTGGCAACCACCTCCATGATGTATGAGGGGATGGATTATTGGGAGCCGGTGAATGAACCCAGGTTTAAGAAAATACAGAACAGCACTCCAAGTAGCAGGATGTAGAAATCACCAAAAAGCTGTAGCAATTCAAGTCCACAAATAGGTACCAAGGTTGACACAAACACTTTAATCGTAGTCGAAGCGCTTTTCGTCGACTTCCTCAGAATAATACAAATAACATTGCAATGCCATCTTTAAATACTATAAAAGACATCAGCTGACATCAATTAACAGATGTTACTGGCCAATATTACAAACTACAAACTGTTTCAATAGAAACAAAACAAATCAAATAAAAATACAATAACTAAACAACTAGGTTAAATTTAAAATTTAAATGTTAAAATATTTTAGTGTTTTACTTTTACAAAACAAACCCTTATTTTATGTGTAGTTAAAATGTTCACTACAATCAATAGAAACACTAGTCCCTCGATCCATAGTAAACCCTTCTTATCAAAAACAAATGAAAAGAAGTGAAAAGAAATAAAAAGAATTAGCGTCTCAAACCTTTTAACTTCAAAAGGCAACTAATAGAACAAATGTCATTAAGTCCTGGAAATGCATAGGAATTTAGTTTTATCTGCCACATCAATTCTTTTTCTTCCAACAATAAGTGGAGGGGAACACCCTGAATATTATTCAACACTTGATCAATTACTATAAACTTAAAATAATGATCCTTATATAGTGAAACATGTTTCGCTAGTGCGTTCACTAACCTTCCTTTCTTTATTACGTATAAATGTTCGTAAATTCTCTCCTGTAGTCTACGTTCGGTCTTTCCTACGTAGAAACCTGGGCATTGTTGGCACATAGCCAAATAGACAACCATACGTGAATTACAATTAGTTCTGTACTTCACAAAATAAATTTTATCAGAAATAGTAAACCTATTAGACTCCAAAATTGTACTACATCTATTACAATTTTGACATTTGAAAGTTCCTGGGGTTTTAACAAACCTGGGTGTAGGTTTTTCAAGAAGTTTTTTTAAATTACTTCCTTTCCTAAAAATAATTTCAGGTCTAGATCCCAGTTTGTTATACAACAAGGGATTAGTTTTAAATATCTTCCAATTCTTTCTAATAAAGTCAATTATCATATAACTATCAATATTGAACGTTAAAATGAGTCTAGAATGATTCTCTTTAACAGATAAATTATCTTGTAACACATTACCAGATAAATCAGATGAATTTAGTGAAGCATTTAAGTTTGGCTGTTCAAGCATTGTGGATATTGAGTGAATTTTGTTGAGTATGGGTTTAAATACCCCTGAATTTCTTTTAAGGGTTACTTCTTCTATTAATGAGTCCACTAATGAAGCTGGGTATCCCCTCGATGTGAACATAGATCTCAAATGTTCACATTCATTTCCAAAATCTACATCAAGGCTCACTATTCGGGCTGCTCTCACGAGTTGCCCCTTAACCACTGATTTCTTCTGGAAATTTGGGTGACAATTTGTGTAATGCAACAGCGAATTTGAATAAGTGATTTTCCTGTGAATGGTAGATACAAAGGCTTTCAAATCAAAGTTTTTTTCAAACAAAATATCCAAATACGCTATTGCACTAGTACTAAAAGAAAATGTAAATTCTAAGAACGTTGTTGTAGAATTAAACGTTACAACAATGTTCTCACCAACTATTCCATCCCCTTCAAATATTATAAAAATATCATCCAGGTATCTGGTGTAAAATCGGATTTTCTCCATCAATTCTTGGTGTTTGAAGACAAATTCACCCTCCCAAAATGCCATTACCATGTTAGCCACACTTGCTCCGCAAGGGGAGCACATAGCTATTCCTACTTTCTGTAGGTAAAAGTTATCCCCTAGACTGAAAAAGTTGTTATATAAAATTATTTCTAAAAGTTCAATGGCTACAGAAATTTCCATGGAAGGGGCATTTTTCTTTTTAAGCATAGCAGCAACCCATTCAGTGGCTATAGTATGAGGAATACAAGTGTACAAATCTCTGACATCCACTGTTAAAAAATTACAGTCCGGGTCAAATTCTAAAGTATTAATTTTATCCAAAAATGACCAGGAGTCTTTACAAATTTGTACCTCATCCATAAGATATTTTTTAAGAATGGAATCCAACACTTTCGCACAAGTGTAAGTTGGTGATCCCCGACTATCCACTAAAGGGCGCATGGGTGGGTGGGTCACATCCTTGTGGATTTTGGGTATACCAAATATCCTAGGGAATCTTGGGTATGAAATTAGAATATATTGGTAGTGTTCCTCATGTAATCTGCCTTCAATGAACATGTCCTCTATACTACTCTTAATGCTGGAATACGCTTTGTTTATCTCAGATCTAGAACTAAGTTGGTATGCTGAATTATTAACTAAGGTATACATCCTGTTTAAATAGTCCTCCTGGTCGAAAATAACAGCCCCTCCTCCTTTGTCCGGTTTACACACACGTAAATTGTGAGTTCGAACAAAATCTATCAAATCACATTCATTATTCTTAGTTGGTACAATATTAGAATGTTTCACATTGTGTCTTAAATCCAGTTCACACATTGTCTCAAAAAATTGAATAAGGGGGTGAAGTGGGGGGTTAAAAGTACTTGGTACCCAAAAAGGGTTAGTTTTAGTGTTACTCCCTTCATAACCTCCCATCATCAAATTGAAATTCAATTTTCTGGTGAACAGTTTAATATCTATAGTTGTATTAACTAAATCCATATTATTTTTAGGAACATAAGTGTAACCTTTAGCTAGTAGTTCAATAAGTTCATCAGGCAAAGTCACCAAGGAAAAATTATAAATTGTAAAATCGCCTGTACTATTCAGTGTGATGTCAGGTTTCATCATTACTAAATCATGTTCAACACCCGTGGGCAAACCAACTACCCCAGTTACATTAATATCAGGGGACCACCCCTCATCAGCATTAACTACCACTGAATCATACTCAACAGTCTTTTGGTCCAGTCCATTAATTACTGCATATTCATCCAAGACAACAAGTTCATCATTGACAAAATTATCAACTTGTGTTACATGAGCCATCAATTGCTGTTCTTTAAATATCACCACATTCTCAATAGAAATATCAGGTTCTTTAAATTCACTGGGCAAACATTCAGTCAAAATAGGGTCGATGGCTAAAACTTCACAGTTCACCTTGTTTTTGGGCCCCTCATTTTGTTGCAATACACTTTGTTCTTTTGTTTGGGTATAGCCCCCTGTTGGTGACCCTCGTAAAAAACCTGGTTGTAATTATGAGGTTGTGCTTGCTCACCGTTAAATGCATTTACCTTATTACTGTTGTTCCGGTTCTGCAAACGTTCACTTCTTCTCACAGCAGGTCCACTATCATTAGTGGGATCAGAACTAGGCAGCCCAACATGATTTTGAAACCTTACATTAGATTTAATTGGAACATTGTCTCTCTGCGGTGCTCTTGTTTGCTCAACATTGTTAGATAAAGGATGTTGCCAAACTTGTGAGCTGGGGGGCTGTGGATAAGCAGTTCCATTCTCATAAGCCAAACAATCCCTTTCAAGCTTTTTAATTTTGTTTAGCCTTAATTTCCCCAAAAATTGATTAACACTGTTAAAGCAGCGCTCATATTCAAACTTATACCTTTCAAATTCAGTATTAACTTTAATGGATGAGTCCAGCAAAATAATTTCATTGTTCAACTCATTCAACCAAACAGTGTAATGTTTAACCATAAGTTTTAGCAAATCTGCTCCATTCCGCTCGAATAACTGAAGTAATTCCTTATGAAAATCAGAATTGTTCACTAACCCTGTGGGGAATTGATAATGCCTCAACCCTTTGGGTATCACGTTGCAAGCCAAACATTCATTGAAATAATTAACTTCTAGTTGTAGTTTCTTAGCTTTAACTAAAAGTTTATCAAATTTTTGGAGTTTTGATACTATATCTGGTTGAGTATTTACCTCAGAATTCATGCCAGCGCTGTTTACATCCTCACTATTCGCGTTGGTAACATGCCGTTGAAGTGGAAAGCTTTCAGCCAACCAATGATTAATTCCAGGAAACACGCTTGTGTTCAGATTTTCAGTCGCATTTACTAGCTCTTGAAAAGAAGCATCATTAGGTCTGTCTAGTGGCAAAGGTATAGATCCATTGATCGCACATGACGAAGTAACCGCTAAACCATTCCTCCCTCCGAAGCTACTTCCTTCTCCTGTGTTCACTCCGTTACCGGATGTTGTCCCATGCTGTAACACAATGTTAGAGTCAGGAAATGGTGCCGCTCCATTATTACCATCCAGATTAACAGAAGTAAATTCTGCAACCGTAACCGGGTTAATGACTTGTAGTGGCGAAAAAGGTTTGTTTAACCCAGCAAACAGGTCCTTCATTTCCTGTTGCTGCGTGTCTATTTTGTCCAATCTAGCACATAGTGAATCCATGCGCAGTAACAAAGAATCAAACAAAGCGTTATGTGCCAACCCATTAGTAGTTCCAGCTGGTGCTGCTTCAGCAGCACTATCGCAGCCCCTAAGTATATTAGGTGTTGATTTGGGCGAAAAACTACCCTCGCTCCTCAGTGTGCCTGACGCCATCAAACTCGTAGCACAAAGAACAAAGGACAAAGAAAATACAGAACAGCACTCCAAGTAGCAGGATGTAGAAATCACCAAAAAGCTGTAGCAATTCAAGTCCACAAATAGGTACCAAGGTTGACACAAACACTTTAATCGTAGTTGAAGTGCTTTTCGTCTACTGCCATCAGTAGACTTCCTCAGAATAATACAAATAACATTGCAATGCCATCTTTAAATACTATAAAAGACATCAGCTGACATCAATTAACAGATGTTACTGGCCAATATTACAAACTACAAACTGTTTCAATAGAAACAAAACAAATCAAATAAAAATACAATAACTAAACAACTAGGTTATGAACCCGGGTTTGCCAGAACTTCCTCTCTTCCTCTGTGTCGAAGAGTGGCTGTTCTGCTGTACACCCTCCACCGGTGGCAGCACGGCCCTTGGTCACAGCAGCATTCCTTCGTCATGCAGCATTGACCACATCTGTTGCCCGGTGTCAGACCTGCTCTTAGGTTCTGTCCTAAAGCCCTATTTGGTTGACTTCTGTGACAAGGTGAGCCCACAGTGGTGCACTTTATTCACGATGATGGCAACTTCTCGACAGCAGAATGCTATGATGCAGTCTGAGGCCATCCAGGATAATATTGTTTTCAGCATCTGAAAATGGTGGGTGCCTCTTTTGAGACATCTGTCCTGAAATAGATCAAAAGGGGAACACATCACAGGACCAGATACATGGATATCAACTTGTACAGACCCTGCA
This sequence comes from Protopterus annectens, assembly GCF_019279795.1. Classification (NCBI taxonomy): domain Eukaryota; kingdom Metazoa; phylum Chordata; order Ceratodontiformes; family Protopteridae; genus Protopterus; species Protopterus annectens. Next base: position 464,420,199 of record NC_056732.1, read on the forward strand.
CAACCAAAATATCCTATATTAGCCACTGCTACCTCCCTCGCCATAACCTACAGTCTATCAACACACTATGTATGTGGCTATCACCAACATAGTAGCAATACTGGCTATGTCCCTGTGTGCTGTGACAGAGTCTGCTGTATGTCTCCACACCCATCAATGCTGTCTACTGTGGTGTGTCCCCTATGGGCAAAGTCCCACTACTATGTCATACAGCCACTATCAGACAAGTAGGTGAGTTCACTGTCAGACAAGTAAGTGTGTGTTATTACAATTACATGGGAACAATCCAGCAACACCAGTGTGCCACAATGACAGACAGCAATGCAATCCTGCTGAGGTATATCTTCCCTGTAGGTGTCATACCTGTCCAGTACACAGATGTTTCAGAATGTATATGTGTGCCTTATATATGTGGTCATGTTGGCACAAACATGTGGATGTCTGGCAAAACAGTTGGCCAATAATTGATGGTTGTTGTCAGAGTATAGAGAATCTGGCTGTCACATGCCAAAACCCTCAGGAAAAACGTATGCTACAGTAATATATGTTACTCTATTCATACTCTTACTTTGTATGACCAATATGTACACTCTGTCACTGAGGTTGGACCTGTATCCCCCCACTAATAATGGCTATGACCTGAATTCCTGCTGTAGGGCGATGCCAGATATGTTAGCGCTACCTCTCAAGTGATGAGATACGAATGTCAACAAAAGTGACCTAGCCAGAGTACATCAGGGACAGTCAGAGACACCTTTACAATGTCTGAACTATTCCTGTGTTACATTCACAGATTGAAAGGAGCTGAATGAGAGGACATCATGTGATATGACAGCTGCATACACCCTTATGTACTGTCAATATGCCTAACTCACAATCCATTAGCTTTCATACAGGAGTTGACTGTTGTAGGAGTGAGCGAGAGGGCCACAGCTGTGATTTCATTCACAGCAGGCACCATTGAGAGGCATGCCTGTAGCTGTTGGACAGCAGAGTATCACCAACATGTCATTCCTAGAGATGTACTACAGGCCTACTGTTGTACTCCCTATTCCCCATACCTGCACACTCCCATCTGCATCCCATTATATGGGGACTTGTATGACATACCTGGTAGAGTGACGTAATCGTTTTGTGAACAAATCCTCAAGAAAAAAGTTTTCTAAATTGTACTCTGTCTTGGTAAACCAACTTACAGACCTGTTTCCCATAGACAGTTGCTTGCCTTTTGTAGGTCATGCTCATTACAAGTTAATTGCCTGTGTATTAATCCATGTCTCAGACTTGCTAATTGCATCCAAAACAGCTGGGTTGCACAAATAATGTCTACTGCTGAGATTTATGAGGTATCTTCACAGTTTTGCATGCTATGTTTGGCCATTGTCAAATGACTTTGTGATTATCTGGCAATTCAGTGTTAAACATTGTGGCTTGAGGTCAGTAAGAGGAAAGAGACATGTGAGTGTCACACATCATACCCATCAGAATATGCATACTGTTGCGGTAGCTGCTAGTCAGTCGGCTCACTATGTTTGTAGGGGCAAACTGTGAAACATGTCTCTGCCGATCGTCCTTTGCCCCCCCCGCCCCTGCCCCTTTATGTATGGGTGTTGTCTGGAGCCATTGTGAGGTATGGTAGGTCTGTTGCAGGTTGCTTAACATACAGCTGCATATGTTGCAGGCTGTAGCTGCTGCTACAGCCTAGGACACATACTGGGGAGTGCGAACACTTTGGAAGACAGCAAGCTGTATGTGTCACTAACAGAACAGTGTCAGCTCCATCATTACATCAGAGCCAGGGTGAGGGTACCTATAACAGTCCAGTCGAAGCATGAGCTTAAGGTACATCTATTATTTAACAGTGCCAGTCAGACAGTAATAGGTGACATATAGATAGGCTACACGAATATCTACAGTGTGTCTCTACCAATAGGCCTTCAATTTGCAAACATGGGGAGCAGTTTATTCAGTAGCAGCAACCTGTTTTAGTTAAAACTGCATGACTCAGTCATTATTTGCTGTATTCACAAGAATGTAATTGAAGTAGAATACACTGGATTTGAACCCAGGACTGTGGTTAGCCAAATGCATTTAATGCATGCACGACATTTAACAGACTGAGCTACTGGGTCAGTGCTGCAGTAGTTGTATTTGCAAGATATATGTGCATGCATATAGCCTGTGACAGGATTTGCATTAGCATGTGTTTTTGTGAAGGGTATGAAGTGTGACACAAATGTCTGTCATGATTTTCTTACGTCAATCTTTAATGACTTGCCAGTACTTTACCAGACAGATATGTTTTTGTGAAACCATGCCAAATGTAGGGGGCAAAACTGTGGACATTCTGCAACAGTCTGTACAGTTCACAGATATACCTGCTGTCACATATATCATGTATATTCATTTTTATTTATTTGACTGTGTACTGGTGTAGTGTCTGGATCACAGTCACAAGTACACTCCATTTTTCAGATTTTATTTAGTTACAGTGAGTCAGTGACAATCAGTATATGTTGCTGGAAACACTTGTTTTTATCCAGAGCGGAGTGGCCTAGTAGGTTAATCCACAGTGCTGTAGTAGACAGCGGCCCATGCTTGAGATGTGGAAGGGCAGATTATTTTGCAGATGTGCTTAACACCATGAGAAACACATAAGATGATTAAGTCACTTTTAATCAGTGTTATGTGGGTTTGTGCAGCGCTCTCCTTAAACCTGCGCTAAATTTAAAAATAAGAAAAGATAAATGCGGAGTGATAGGAAAGTTGTAAAATGGGAGCAAGCAAGGGGAAAAACATACTGAAAGGCAGATAGGGCTGTGCAGGAAGGGTGTAGTAAAGGACCATAGCTTTCTATTTCTTTTACAGCAACAGCTGAACAGGTTTTACAGAATTTGGAATTTGGATCCTCACACTCCTGAGAGAGGGCTGAGGGCAACAAAAATGTGTTGATTAAGTAATGTAATAATTAATTGTTTCCAGTGGACTTGTGTGCAGAATGGAGAGCTGTGTATGGATTTTTTGTGGGAGAGGTGCACTTTGTTTTAAGGAGAGAGTGGAATGTTGGGGAAGGGATATAGGTACATGTGGGAGGTAAGGTGGGTAGGAGAGGTTGCATTTGTAGACAGACAAGACAGACAAGACAGCATACAGGGCCAGTGTGTGACAAATGAGGGGGTAAACAACATGGATGGAGAGGGTGTTGTGGAATCAGAGGTGTATGTGCCTCCAGGCAACAGCAGCGTGACTGAGAGCCCCACTCAGGAGCAGTCAAAACAGCTCCTTCACTGGCCTGAAGGTGGCTGCACTGGAGGCTGGACCCTGGGACGCTCAGGCCCCAGCAAGTTGTTGAGTCTGCCCTCAATCCGGTGCAGGCATTGTTCTTAATGCCTGTGGACAGTCCTGCACACCATGGCTGGTAATTGATGCTGAATGACAACCCCCCCCCCCGCTCCCACTCCTGGGTGAATGGGCCCTGTCCTCTGAAGCAGTTCCACCCAAAGGTGGTGCAGGGCCAGCGGAGGGAGCACCACCAGCTTAGGTCCCAGATGAGCTGGTACCCGGTGCCACAGCCTGCTGAGGTAGGGAAGGCAGATCACCAGAACCCGGCTTACCAAATTGTGCTGTGGGTATGGAGGTAAAGCAATAAATATATATGTGCTATGAACAAAACTACTGCTAGTAATAACAGCATACCAGATAAATGCATATTGTGTGAAACACAACAACAAATAACAGAAGAGTCAGTATATTAATAGCATGCCAATAACAGTTACAACATAAGGCCAACAGAATAGGTTATTCAATAAGATATGTTAATATGCAACCATAGTAATACATACCATTAATAAAACACATGCACAAAATACAGTTTTTGGAACAACATATGTTAATAGTAAACCATAAACAATATATGACAATAATAAATATGTGAAGATAAGGGGTGGGTAGATAGAGAAATACAGTCCATTAATGCCATCATGGGCTATATAGTTGACAACAGATGCTATTTACTCTACAGGTCTGTCCTTTCTTTATGTCTAAATGTGCCCTATAGCTGCTGTAGCACATGCATACCTCTCAAGCTATCCACATGAGACACTATGGACCAAGCAGTAACACCTGCAGGTACACAACTACAAAGAACAGTTGCACATCAAGTGGACTTATATAACTACCAAGGTGTACTGTGGGCTAATGTACTAGTAATTTGATATTGACATATGAATCATGTCGATGATGCATCTGTGACAGAGGGATTACAGAACAGCAATTACATTATGTGACAATGTGACAGTTGAGACAGGCATGTGTACAGTACAGAGAGTACACAGCTATCATGCCATATCACTGACTGAAGGGGACATATGCATCACATGCAGTAATTGACTGCATCAGCCTTTACAAGACAATCCAGGAATACAGCCATACCTTCATTACACATTTTATGTATTTTATCTTATTGTAGTTTGTTATTATTGAACCTGTTGCCTTTATTGCATGGATAGATAGCACATTTGTGAGAATGATTTCAACAGTGTGTGACAGCTGAACAAACAAGTATTTATACATACTATGAGCTACCTCACCCTTTTACCTGTGTCCCTGTAGAGAGAGTGATATCTGTTATTACTCATTTTTTATTACTATTATTTTATTATAGTTTGTTATTATTGAACCTGTTGCCTTTATTGTGTGGATAAATAGCACATTCATGAGAATGATTTCAACAGTCTGTGACAGCTGAACAAACAAGTATTTACACATACTATGGGCTACCTCACACATTTACCAGTAGTCCCTGAGGAGAGAATATCTGTCATTATAGCACATGTAATTCAGTAATAGTTATTAGAACATGGAACTGGATTCAAACCCTGGTCTGTGTCTAGCAAAATGTACTTCTCACACAGCACTTAACAAACTGTGTTACTGAGTCACTGCTGACATCTTATTGACTGATTTTGCCCTAGAGGTAACCTGGAAACAAAATATGACCTGCTACTAATACTATAGTGTTATAATACAGTGCAGTGACAGTTGGACACAGCTGCATGAAAAGCAATCATGGCAGAGAGACTAAGTAACCTATACATTACTAAAGAAACTGCAGGTGTACACAATATATTGTTACTGGGTTGAAATATCAGTTCTCATTCCACAAGTATTGCTCAACAGTTCATTACAGATGCCTTCATGCATTTAATCATGTACTTTTGAGTTTTTATTGACAAACAGTTAATGTAATGCAGGTGTTGCAATACAGCTGTAATCCCATAGTTATTGTGATAAAAACTTTATTTCATGTAATTAATCAAGGTTAATGATTTGATCTTTCCTGCTTATTGTAGTACATGAGGCAGTAGTTACTTATTGCAGTCCAGGTCTATGACCAAATTCATTACAATACAATCAATACTGTTTATATACGTAATGGCAGTTAATGCTTTACTCTTTCTTGCTTATATGACTATAGATTGGAAGACACATCTGTACTCACCACACTCACAACACAACCTGGCTAGGCACCCTGCGTGCACCTCGACATTGCAAGCTCTCACCTCTGCAGCTGTTGGGAGAGAAGCACACCCGTATGCATACCAGTTTAGCAGACATTCAAGGTTAAACATTGGTGAAACACAGGTAACACAGGTAAACATACTTACACACCTGTGGAACACTGTCCACCCAGAATTCCTAGACCCAAGCATCCAAGACAGTGCCCTTCCTTCTTTTCAGGTCATGGCGGTGGTGACAACACTGTTCAGCTGTGTGGGAGACACTAGTTGCACTGGTGAGGTCTGTTGCCAACTGGTCCAAGGCCTCTGCTTTGTACTCCAAGCCCCAGTGACAACCCTGCATGAGCCGGTCTTCATGGTTTTTAACTAAAAATCTGACAATGACCCTCGACTCCTCAATGCTCCACCTCTGTGCCTGAAAGCACATACCCTCTTCAACACCTGCCAGAGTATCCTCATAGGTTGAACTCCAATGTATTTTGCAGTATTCTTACCTATTGCGCTTAATACACCATGTTTTCCCACACTTTAATGCCATTGGGCAATATTTAAAAATGCAGCACACCGCTTAGCACCATGCAAACTAGCTGAGCTTAGTTCAGTAGTGTTTAAATTGGCAATGCTTAGCAGTGTTTGGCACTGCTTAGCATTTTGCAAACCAGCTAAGAACAGCTACTCTGTGACAAGCTGTACTAAAATGGATCTTGTTTAAGTGGTGCTTGGCATGGCTTAGTAGGGCTTAGTGGAGATTAGCTGAACACAGCACATCAGGATTTAAAAATGATTGCCATAATTTATAATTGAAAAATAAATGTTTAATAACCCTTCTGTGTACTCAAACCCTGCACCTGCTGCACTTAAGGCTATTACTCTAACTATTTGGCTACATGGATGTGTAGAATGCTGCTTTATTTTTACATATATCTCTCACCTATGTTTAAGCACTGCTGAGCAATCCACCACACCATGCAAACCTGCTTAACTGTGCTTAAACTTGACATTTGCATTAATAATTAAATGTATCCATTTTCTATTTTTAGATGTCTGGCATGTGTTCATTGCTGTGCATCGTGCAAATATAAAAAAAAATCAGTACATATCCATACATTGATTTACTGCACTTTGACAGTGCAGGGGGTGTGTTACTCATCTCCAGACACAGTAACACACTTCCTACACTGATTCAGTAACCATGTTACATGGCTCTCCCTCAGTAACACACCTTCATTAATATGCATGACATGCTACTGAGGGGGAACTGCGTACACAGTCATGGAACCATCTGTGTATGCAATACATAATGCCTACACAGATTTTATTAAATCCTAGGGATTGTTTTTTATTCCAACTGTAATAGTACCAACATTGTTTTCTTGGCTTTGTGTCAAGCATGTAACTCTTACTATGTTGGCAAAACTAATAGGATGCTGAAAGACAATATTTTGGAGCATGTAGGGGATATCAGGACTGAGATGATGGCTAACACTTTAGCAAAACATTTTGTGGAATGTGGTGCTGCTCATTGTTTTAAATTTGCTATCCTTGAAATGTTAATCAGGATTTATAGGGTGGTGATATAGTAATGAAGATGAAGTGCAGAGAGCTACATTGGATTATTAAACTGCGAGCCAATGTTAAACCTGGTTTAAATGACAGTATTTCTTTAGGGCCAATGCTTTCTAATCATGGGCTACTTCATTGAGCTGATTGGTTCAGCGGCTTTGTTTTATGAATGAGCAGTAGATGTCACTATTGATGTCATATTTAAATGATGTGTCTGTTATATGTGTTTTTATTGGTTGTTTTTAGATTTCTGTGTGTTGATTGGTACAGCTCTCTTGATAAAAGCTGTGGTCTGTTGTTTTGTATTAAAGTCTGATGAAGCAGTCTTCTGCAAAAGCCCTTACCTTGTTGTTATCAAAATTCTTATTTTATTTCTACTTTAGTTTTTTTTTTATTACACTGCTTTTTGCTGCTCATTGCTGTGGTGATCAAAGTTTTCTTTTTGAATTAATATAAGTGCACCATTTTTTGTATATCTTGCTCTTTTGAACATACTTTTCTTAATTTTTTTTACATTGAGGTGTCTACATTTCCTAAAACTGAACAAGGAGAAAGAGAAAAGAAGGAAGAAAGGGACACCTGTTTACTTTAGTATCCCCATTACACCTGAAAATAACAGAAAACTTTACTTTATAGCATGCAGGTATCATACACTATACAAATATTACTGTTAAGAACAAAAGTTTGTTTTATTAACGGTTAACTCTTTCCTTCCTTTTCCCACTCTCCTAAGTGTTCCTCCAAACATTAATGACATGAAGTATGGCATATGCTTTAGAGGCCTTTGCAGTTTCACAAAGTCAGAAAATCCAATATTTCCAGATTTTCTTGTTATATCAGGTTTCACAACTATAATAGATGCTTTATAATCCAACATTTATTTATCAGTTTCCGAGTTGTAGGTTTTACTCCTGTTTATCTCCAGCTCCCAGATCCAGTCTCTGCTTCTTTTCCAGCATACTCTCAGTTCTTCTAGTCAATTATTGTGCTTTTTTTCTGTCTCTCAAGTATTTTCAGTTGAAACACTGGAAAAGGTTTCACTGGCAGAGTTTCTCTGTGGTCTTTATTACCAGTAGAAAAAGAAGATGAATCTTCTTGTGTTTCACAGTTCACTTTTTGTTGGATAAACTTTTGCTGTTTTTCCTTAGCATGCTCTGCATCAAAAAATAATTATGTCCTTCCAGGAATGAATATTCTAAAGATAGATGGATACAGTAATTTGAATCTCATACCTGCTTCTCAACATTCCCTGATTAGTGGAATAAATTTACTCCTCTTCTGCCAGGTGTACAGTGAATAATATTTTTCAAGAAATACTCAACTGCCTCTCACTTTTAGTACTTTGTCCTTCTGCCACAGGATTGCATCTTTACTATTAAAAGTAGGGTGCTTTCTTATGATCAGGTTTGGAGTATATACACAATGTGTCCTTTCAATTAACAACACCTGCTGTGCAATATCTGTCCAGCTGATTATTTCTGCTTTCATAAAATGAATACAGTCTGTTCCTTCCAGGTTCTGTGGTACAGCAGAAAATCTCATGTTTTCCATGTATGCTCTGTCCTCTAATTGTATTATTTTTTTAAACATTTCTTCTTGGACAGTCTCATATTCAGCCATCCTTTTCTTCATTTCAACCTCCTAGTTTGGCAGTTTTGTTACCTCAGCTGAATATCTGTTTAAAGATTATTCCATTTTATTTAGCCTTTTGTTGTTTGAGTTGATATATTCCATCAGTTTTTTGTTGATTTTAATCAGCACTGAGTACATTTGACTTATTTTTACCGCTAGATTACTGGATAACATATCTTGCACCAAACCAGGAGCTTGAACTTGTTTTTTGCTGAACACTTGCAGAATTATTTCCAGTATGTGTTTTTCCTCACCTTTTGTGATTGATTTTCTTTCAAGTTCTCTGAATTTCTTTTTTGCTAGCATCCAGGCAATCCACTTATTAATCAGTTACTGAAATTTACCCCCAAAAATGAGTTCACTGTCTCTGTCTTCTGAGTTTCTGTTTTTAAACTGGAAGAGTTGAAATTAAGCTGTTACTCAATGTGCAGCCACCTTTAAGCTGTTTCAGAAACTTTAGCTTAATGTGTTAGTGGGGGATGGGGCTAGGGTTGCCACCTTTTCAAATGGCCAAAGTGGGACATTTTTGGAACACACATCAGATTTTACAGGCTGACACATATCCACGGTCAGTACAAAGGATAGAACTTTACTTTTTTGCCTAAATAAAAGCTTATTCTTGTAGTGGTTTAGTTGCTTATTCTGTTTCTTGTAACATTTAGGTATTTTAGATACAGAAATAATTATTTTATACAAGCAGGTAAGTGATAAGCAGAATATAAAAGCACTGAAGCACAATCTAGAAAAGATACAATTCTCCCACTATTGAATTTCTACTACAATTTAAGGCACCAGCCTAGGCAGAAATTTACCAGTAACACTGTCTGTGCAAAAAATAAGACATGAATCTGGTACTAGTAGTATGCAGTTCTGCCACCACTGTGAATTAAAATACAACAGATAGCTTTTACATGTAATTCTACTTGTGGAAATAAAAGTGCAGAATAATTAAGATCCCAGAACAAATTAAACAATGCAATCAGATGGGCCAGACAAATACAAGGCAACATCAACACACTGGTCGCAAAAGTGCACTTAAATATTTAAGTAGAATTTAAATAATTAAATAATTTAATTCTCTTTACTTTAAAAAAATAGTTACTCACAGTTCCACAGTCTTTAAGTCTTGAATAAAAGACCTGAAAAGTCCATGTTTATGTAACTCCACCCATCTTTCAATCTGATGATAAATTCTGAATCATATGCATATTTCCCTACAATACTTTTTTTCCCAAGGGTGTTTACAAGGGTTGGACTGACTTTTGCAGAAGCATGTCTCCCTTGAACCCTCCTTCATCTAGTAGCAGAGTTATTCCATATTACTCAGGTGACTGACTTCTTTGTGCTGAGGTCACTAGTTGGGAGCTGGAGGAGAAAGAGCCTGGGAGCTATCAGTGAGTCTCAAATAGGATGTTTTGATATAGTGCTAGGAGGCCCTACCCTTATGTGATGGCATCATTCAGAAAGCAATTGTGAGCTATTAAGAATGTTTTTGTTTTTTGTAGGTGTGTCCCTGCTACCTTCATAAAGTGATAATACCCCCTCATGGCCTACCCATTCACGTAGTCCACCTGACATCCACAGTAAGAGTCTTGACCAAGGCCCAAGGCCACAAGGACCACATGCTTCACTCCAGAACATGGCACATTGTCATCCTTCTCCTCAAACAGTAGTGAAATGACATGGCCTCATAGTTTCCTCCCCCAAGTTTCTACAGATGCCTGGACTGCATAAGTGAGTCCAGGCCTGGGTCACTGTCTGGGCTTTATCACTCTACATCCATGTTGCTAGCTTGCTGTGAAAGAATTGCAGACTTTAATGCATACTGTCAGATTAGCAAGTGTTTGAAAATATTGGCACCCTATGCTGCCATTCCTTGGCAAGCAGTCCATTTGTGTAGAATAAAATTCTGAAACAGTACATGTTAATGATGGCCTTTACTGATGTAAGGCATTGGAAAGTTAAATATTGATGCCAATATGTAATATAAGTCTATATATATATATATATATATATATATATATATATATAGATATATAGATATAGATATATAGATATATATATACATACACACACACACACACACACACACACACACACACACACACACACACACACACACACACACACACACACACATATACACACACACACAGATACTGGATTATTACTACTTCACAGGTAAAACATGTAGTTATCTGATACCAGTGTGTGTCCATTTATCTATTATACTACATCCAGTGGACTATATGACGTTTTAGGTTTGTATTGTATATGTTCATGACTATAGTGCTCCTGCCATGTGCAGATGTTGAGGAACAGTTTTGCAAGTTTATTGGAAATGTGAAGGCTCCTTTGGGAAATATTTAATGTAGTTGGAAATACACCTACAGCAATACTTGTTGTGGGCACCTTTTTTGAGCACCGATGCATATTTTCAACATATGTGTCTTCTTCAAGGTTAAGTTATATTCTCAGCATAAAAAGGTGTTTGCTCTTTGCAGCTATCTATAACATTATGCAGTACACCAAGACCCATGAGATGAATAAATAAATGTATATATATATATATATATATATATATATATATATATATATATATATATATATTATTTCACTCAGAGATTTATGTGTGTGTGTGTGTGTGTGTCTATATATATATATATATATATATATATATATATATATATATATATATATATATATATATATATATATATATATATATATATATATATATATATATATATATATGTATATATATTTTAATATATATATATATATATATATATATAAAACACACACACTCAGACACACATGCAGAAGTATGCATTTGTATGTGTACGTATAACTGTAATGTAAGTAAAACCAACATATACTGCATTAGTGCAATGGATAAAAATCCATCTTGTCAATGTTACCATTCCTGTGCATATCACACATGAATGCTGTTTGTTATATTGCCCCTTTAGCTACTCCAAAACATTTGGAGTACAATAATGTAAGAGTTAATTGGTAATCCTACTTACAGTTCTTCTCTATATTCCTGACACCTGTTTTTTAACAGCTTCTGTAGCTTCTGCCTTTGCTAGGTGATGCTTATCTTTTTGTTTTTCATGCCCATGTTTATCAGGAAGTTTACTTTACTATCATCAATCTTTTTTAATTACCTTCCACATTATCTTATATTCTTCCATGTCTTTGCACTGCTTATTTAAATATGGCTTACCTATACATTTGTGTTGCAGCACTCACTGAGCAGATGAAGGGTGAAAATGTAATGTCACTGTGAGTTTCACCACAATGTATTGTGCCATATTGTTTGAACCAGTGATGCACCTTACTGGGTTTTTTCCTCTTTTATTCACTATGGTGTGATAGTAGAGTTGGTATATATGATTTTTATGATTTTGAGGAGTATTAAAAATGCAGTGGGGGGGGGGGGCTTGACCCTCTACAAAAAAATACGTTTTTGTGTTTTTTTGTGTTTTTGGAGTCAATATTTTCAAAATGTGATAATGATTATTAAAAAAAAAACATGCTTCACATTTGCACAGGGAAGCCTTTAAATATGCCTTATTACCACATTTGGATAGTCACTGAAACTGCATTATGTTTGACACATTTTCCTTATCTTTATTGCCTTTTTCTCTCCTTCTGTCCTCTGCCACAAATAGCCATTTTCCTTATTAAGCTTTCTGTTTAAACATTTTTGTTGACACCTTGTAAATGCTGTCATGGACATCTGTACATAGTTCATCTGGTACCAACTACATTCATTGTTTCAGTCATTAATTTATTTGTTTATTTTCATTATGTTAGCCAGATGGGTGGATACCTTTCAGCCATGACCTGGTCTTAAGCAATTATAAGTAATAGCACAATAAAGAAAAGAAAATGTACAGTCATCAATGTTTCAGATATCACAACACATAAATAAACAGCCTACATACAGTTCCATTTACTTGTCATAAAAGTAAAACTTGGTGAATATGATTTGTTATAAAGTATAGTGAATGTAAGTGTGAAGTGTACAACAAAAGAAATGTAATGTTAGCTGGATGTTAATTAAGTTAGTTAATTACTTATACAAACAATATTCCTTTGAAATATTGTTGATCTTGTATCCAGGTGGACCTGAGACTTTTCTTGTTTTCTTTGATTTAATTCCAAACTTTGCAATAAGAAGCTGATAATCTGAGCTATATTCAGCACTAGGTCTTATGTTTGCTGATTGTATTAGATCTCTTCCATCTCTGATTGCAAAGTGCACAGTATATAATATATAGTACATCTGATTTCAGTACTGACTGTCCATTGATAACAACATTAATAGCAAAAGTTAACTCACTTCTCTTCTGGGTAGGAAAATCTCACCTTTACCTATCCAAACCAGCCAGGGCAGTTATAGTCAAAAGTGTCCGTATGGATCAGCTGGAATATGGACTACCTGTAATAGCCAAAGCCTCTAAGAAAAACTTCACCACAAACTATTGAAAACAGAATCAGTCACTCCATCACTAACTCACACTCTAATGAGCACCACTTCCTCACCCACAAAAAAGGCAAATAGCTCAGAATGCAGCACAGAGCAGATCTTTTACTAGGCTCTTTCATCTTCAAATTTCTGCAGCCTAATTTCTTCCCACCACTATCTGCAAAAGTTTATTCCAAGCATACTCACTACAGCCTCTGACACTTCTCCCAAGCAATTCCCACAAACAGGCTGCACTACATCAACCACCCTTTCTCCATCCTTGCTTTTAACTCTGGGAATACTTTCCCCCATCCACACACAGCTAAAGGAACTACATTTCTATTCCTAACCATCAGAGCTGAACTTACCTAATCAATCTGTACTTGTCACACAGCAGGCCACATCACATGGGGGCCCCTCAAGCTCTAGTCTTACTCTTTCTCAGCTACTAACAGTTCTTAATGCCACCTTCCCCACCTTCCCCTGACTCTCTTTACCCCACAGTATTTCCGCCATAATTGTAAACTTGGAGCAATGTACAATTGTAAAATGTGCATTTCTTTCATAATTGTTGGTATTTAATTGGTTTTGTTCCATTTAATTATATATTTTCCTTTCATTTCCATTTTTTTAGTGAAACAACTTACCAACGTTCTGTTCCATTTTTTTTCTTTGTGAATTACTTCATCCAGGCAGTACCTGGGAATAGTCAGTTGTGATCAATGTACTTCCCTACAAATTCAAATAACTGAAATTCATACTTGATCCCAGCCTGTGTTTTTTTACTCAATTGGACCATCTTCATGCAGATATAAACATGTATCTTAAAATGTCATAGTCATCAAAATGTTTTTACAGCTGGAAAATGTCTTTCTCCCAAAGGCAGAATATTTTTTTGTTATTGTAGTAACTACTCACTGACAGGAATACTAAATGGCAGCAAAGATTAAAAAAATAACACTCATTCATTCTACTCTTAGAACATTTTATTACCAAACTCTATCATCTGCCAAATATTTGCCATTATCTGTTGAAAGCTACTGCATGCATTTTCTTATAACTGGGCTTCGTTTTGGAAATATCTGTCTAGCTGTCATAGCAGTTTCTAACCTTTTCAGAGCATTATACTTATATATTTAATTGCACAAACTTACTCTGTGTGCACCTCCAGGCATTTCTGCAGTTACCTAATACCCTGCGATTCTAGGCATCAAATACTGCTTGATCATATTTGCATTAATAATACCAAAACCATGCCACATGCAAAGTATCAGAATGTTTTATCATGAAGCATACATGATGGCAAACACATTTGTATTGATATTTGACCTCTGTCAATGAATATTTGTTAGAACTGTAAGGTGATAACTTAATTTTTAAAGGCTCAAGTCATACCCACTGGGAATTAAAGGCTCAAGTCATACCCAATGGGAATTAAAGGTACGCACTCAAAAGAGCTGTTCTCGAGAGAATTAGTTAAAGCATTTTCTGTCCTAGGCATCAAGCAATGGAATTTCGTTGCTACTCACATCAGCTCTTCATTTTTTATAATGCTCTGCTTATTCAGTATTACAGATTAAACACTATTACAAATGTTTTCCATCATAACTCTTCTCTTTATAAACCTATTATTTAAGAGTCTCACATGGAGGGCAACAGACAGTTTTTAATATTTACTGTTTGGCCCCATAGATTTGATCAATGTGTTTATCTTCAATGTAAACTCTCCTGACTGGTAATGGGTGTGAAGGCAGCCAGCCTAGCTAGATACATTTTTTAAAAATAATTCTATATCATTGTAAATATTAATATCATCCACAAGCTTGTGTAACAAATGTAAGAAAACTATGTTATGTTTTGAGCTTCAAAAATGTTACCACAGTGCACCCTGCTGAAAGAAAGCTGATGAGTAAAGCATTTTATGATGGTTTGATCTCAAGCTAGGAGACAGGATGTCTGGGCTAGGAAATTCTTTCTATTGTTCTAAGACAGAGATAATTACTAGGTTTTACATGTAAAGTGTCTTTGCTGTGGCTTCCTGGCACATGCAGATTACAAAAATAAATGTTAAAATTTTAAGTTCTGTGAGCCTGGGAAACTTAAGTAGAAGTGTCAAGAATTATGTAATCTGAAATGACTCAGCAGTAATGTGTATTATCAATTTAAGACTTTCTCAGAGAAAAAGATTTAGCATTTTGTATTTGTCTTCATAACTGACAACAACTCACCAGCAATTTGCCTTGTAAGTAGAATTTAGAGCATAGTTTCTGTTAGAGGCAGATAGGAATATAGCCAGATAAGTCTAGCTGTCTTCTATATTTATATGAGACTATCCTACAATATTGTTTTAAAGTATTTTTCTGTGATCTCTGAACTCTCCATTAGCCCTGTGTTGAAATGATGAGTATGTTTGTGTGTTTTTATTGCTAAATATTTTTTAACCTTTCAACTGTGGCTGTTTTGTGTAGAGATAATTTAAGCTCTCAGACTACTTGCATGTATTTGGTGAAACTGTGTAAACCACTACAATAGCATTAGCCCTGGGTTACATTTATTATTTGGATAACAGTAATAGCACACAGTGGAATTGTTGACCATTTGGGAAGGGCCTTATAGTAGCTGATAAGTAGTGGTTGGTGGCAGTGATTTTTACCTTATAGTCTGGGCAGGAGGGGGAATAGCTGGAGAACCTGTGCCAGCCTTCCCCGGGAGTGCCTGTGTGTTTGTATATAATTCATATATCAATGTGTGTGTGTGTGTGTGTGTGTGTGTGTGTGTGTGTGTGTGTGTGTGTGTGTGTGTGTTTGTGTTAGTTACTTGGGCAGAGACACAAAACATTGGTTGGACAGAGAGGGTGCTGGAGGTTTTGGCTTGAGCACTCTGCTGAGATCTGTATCCTATATCTGTGCCAGTGGGTAGTCTTATTGGGGATCTGGAGATAAAGGGAGAAACCAGCTCAAGACTGACTGTGATCGTTGTGTGCTCTTAAGGGAAACTGTACTTTACTGTATGTATTTGTCTCCCGCACAATGTGCATGCCCCTCACTGGTGCTAGTGGTAAGGATTGAGGCTCTTTGATTACTGGGCCAGTGCAAGGGCATCACATTGGGCATTGTTATCTATATTTACTTATGTATGTTTGTATCAGTGCTGTTTTGGGCCGAACTTTAATGACTATGATCTAGTTTCTGACTTTTGCGTCATTATCTGGTAGACTAATTATGAGTGTAAAGGTAGACGAATATTTATCTAGGGTAAGGATGATGGTGAATGCCATCTTGATCAAGAGTTAACATCACAAGTTTATTGAAGTTAAGTCCACACATTGGGTATGCTTCAGAACGTGATGAAACTCTAAGAGAAGGGATTTTTTTTTTTTTTCAAAACAGGTTTATTGTTTTAACATATAAGAGAAATATCATAACAATTTTATACAAGTAATTAAAAATAGGTATTATTATAATATTCAACAAAACAACTAAAGTATTTACAAAGACATCCACTACAATCAGATCAATTAATTAAACTAAAATACCATGCTATTGAAATTAAAATTTTTTTAACAAATTTTGTAAATTATCCCATACAATAAAATAAGATGTTTTTCTATTTGTTCTAGTCCTAATTGTGTTTATTTCCATATGGCACACTATATTCATAACATTTTTAAATTCATTGAATGAAGGAGGTGTATCTGAAATCCAATTTCTAGTTATTATTTTCCTAGCCACTGCTAGAATAGACCATAACAAGGGAAGCTTAACCTTTTAACACTTTGAGGTACAGGTGTGTTGAATAATATAAGAGATTTAGAAATAATGAAATTATCTGTAAAAAGAGCCTGCAAAATTCATTAATTGACTTCCAGTATTCTTTCAATTTTATACAGTCATAAAACATATGAGCCCAGTCAGCATTAATTTCTACATTACATCTCTTACATAGATTATCTTTATTATTTATTTTATTCATCATCAAAGGTGTATAAAAGATCTATGTAAAAATTTCCATGTATAAAGTCTCCAGACAATGGAAGACGTAGTTCTATAAGCAGATTCCAATATATATTGTTTATCTTGTTGATTTGGTGGGTCCCCATTAATAGAAGTGAAATAATTCCAGTATGAATCTACACTGTAAAAGTTTCTTGTCTGATAACTTTATGTATGTATGAAAGTTTACCTTTATCAGAAACTTTATGTTGTAAATTTAATATCAAGTAATCAATCAGTGTTGGAATAGATTCTTTAACAGTTATAGACATTAAATCTATTTTATTAATGAGATGTTGTCTAAAGGTCTGAACCTCTAACCAGCAAGTTTCTCTTAGATCAAATTCTTGTTTTAAGAAATCTAGATTTTTAACTTTATTATCAGATATCAACTGATACCAGTACTTTAGATCATTATCTATAGCTAAATGAGTTCCTTCAGATGTAGATGACAAAAGCATACCCTGAATATACATTATAGGAAATACAATAAAATTCCATTCCCTATACTTAGGGTGCATGAATATAAAGTTATGATAACTAATAATAATATTTAATGGGTAACAAACCATATGTTTAGGTGTAATATATGAAGTACAAAATTCCTTTAGTAACCATAACATGGAGTTATTTACAATCATATTTTTATGTGTTAAGGAGATTTTCATGAAGTGTATACTAATTAGCTCCCAATAATCTTTCCATTTTGTGACATATGACTGATCTATTAATAAAGTAATAACTTTTACAATAGAAGAGATAGTATATAAATTAAAGTCTGGAAAAGAAATACCCCCTTGAGACCAGCTATTAGTATGTTTCTTTAATGCAATCCTAGGTCTATTAGGTGCCCATAAGAAATTTAACATTAGTGTGTTCAGTTTCTTGATAATTATTTTTGTAGGTGGAAGTATTATTGATTGTATTAAGTATAAAATCTTGGGGAATATTAGCATTTTAATAATTGTAAGTCTCTCCTCTATAGTAAAAAACATATTATTCCAGGTATTAAAAAGATTTTGTATATTAAGCAAACAGGTATTATAATTATTATATATAATAGATTTAATATCTTTAGATAGTATTATACCTAAATAA
Source organism: Protopterus annectens (assembly GCF_019279795.1). Classification (NCBI taxonomy): domain Eukaryota; kingdom Metazoa; phylum Chordata; order Ceratodontiformes; family Protopteridae; genus Protopterus; species Protopterus annectens. The sequence goes on from NC_056732.1 coordinate 464,438,480, forward strand.
GTTATCTGACCTGAATTGGGTACATATTTAGTAAAATCACTAATGAGAATATTTTTTCGTGTATATATAGGTAGTATTTTAGTTTTTTCTTCATTGAATATTAAACCAGAAATACTTTTAAAATTCATCATGTTATCAAATAGAGACTGTATAGAAGAATTAGATCCTGCTGATGTAATTAGAACATCATCTGCAAAAAGTTGAATTTTGGATGTTGTATTTTCATCTATTTCAAAACCCTCTATGTCAGTACTGTTTCTGATCAAATTAGCCCAAGGCTCCATTACTAAAGTGAATAATAGTGGAGAAAGTGGATATCCTTGTTTTGTACCTTTAAGAATGGGTATTTTTTGTGAAACATATGTTCCTACCTTAATATAAGCCAACGTTCCTTTGTATAAATGTTCAATTAGATTTACAAATGCATCCGAGAAGTTTGTGCACTTCATTAAGGTAAACAGATAGTCCCAACTTACTGAATCAAATGCTGAACTTATATCAAGACTAATAAGTGTTAAATCTTTCTTTTTCCTATTTGCAAAATCTATTAATGTTAAAGTTCTTCTTATATTATCAAAAGTATTTCTATTTACAATGAAGCCTGTCTGATCTATATCTATAATGCCGGGAATGATTGTCTTCAATCTTTCAGCAAAGATATTCATAAACATTTTATAATCAACATTAAGTATTGAGATGGGCCGATATGAAGAACATCTAGTTGGATCTTTATTAGGTTTTAAAATTGGCGAAATAAATGTATATTTCCAAGATGGGGGGGGGTATTAACTCAGTTTGGGCCAAAATAAAAACCTTATG
>NC_056732.1:464444298-464526798 GCF_019279795.1 Protopterus annectens
ATGTGGGTTCTGTCCATGAGCCAGTTGGCAACCCATCTTGTGATGTAGGGGTTTATGTTCAGGCTGGTGAGCTTGTCTATAATACCAGAATGGGGAATGGTGTTGAAGGCCTTAGAAAGGGCTAGGTAGGCTGTGTGTACTACCTTTCCCTCATCTATAGCCTTGATAACTGTCTCAAAGAAGTCCACCAGGTTTTGGAGGCATGATCTACACTTAACAAAGCCAAACTGGGTAGGGTCCAGTGTTTGGAGACTCCCAATGTCTCTGTTAATGAGTTCCACGATGATGCACTCCATAGCCTTGCAGACCAAGCTGGTCAGGCTTATAAGGCGATAGTTCCCGGGGTCTGTTGTGGAGCAGAATAACCATTGCTGTGCACCATGCTATGGGTATGTAGCCTGTGGAGAGGCTGAGTTTGAACAGTGTGTTTACATGAGGGGTTAGTTCATCTTTGAGCTTGTGTAGGATGCAGCCTGAGACACCATCTGGTCCCATTGATGCTGTGTTTTTGGCTTTGGAGAGGGCTGGTTTAACCTGAGTGTCTGTGATTTCAGGGACACTACATTCTTCTTGTATAGTTATGGGCCCTTTTGGGGGTGGGGGTGTGAAGTTTGCGCTGAACCTGTCTGCCAGGATGTTGGCGATATCGGTCGGTTCAGTGTATTTTGTGCCATTCTGCACTAACTTCGAGCAGATCTGAGCATTGCCAATTAGATTCTTGACATAGCTAAAGAATGCCTTGTGGTTATCTTTGGAGTCATTGGCAATTTATGAGGGATCGTAGTTTCTTGCTGATACTGATCAGGGATGTCTTCCCTTCTTGGGATTTTACTCTTTTCTGTACTAGTTTCCTCCTTATATTGTATATCTTGTTTATGGCAGGAGTCCACCAGACTGGTTTCCTTTTCTTGGAGGACTGAGTCTTGATTTTGCTTGGGATGGCACAATCCATGCATTCTTGTAGCTGCCCGTAGAATGCATTAGTAAAGGATTTTGCAGCTTGGACAGTGTCATCGTTCAGCATGGGGGCTTTGAAACTTTCCACCTCGATCTTAAGTAACGTGAAGTTTGCTTTTGAAAAGTTTTTCATGGTGGCTTTCTTGTCAGGGGGTGGGGACAGAATATGGATATCCAAAGTGATTTGTTTATGGTCAGATCTAACCAGTGAGGGGTTGACCTCTGGTGTGGAACACCGATCGCCCATGTTGGTGATGACCTGGTCCAATATGTTGTCACCTCTGGTGGGAGTGTTGACCAGTTGGACCACGGCATTTAAGTTTATAAATTCTAGGAAAAGTAGTTGGGCAAGGGAGTTAGTACTTGAGTAGTTCTCCCTAATGTTTGGGTAATTGAAATCACCCAATATTAGGGTGTTTGGTAGGACCTTTATGTTTCCCAGTGTTTCCAGAAATGCGGAATGGGGGTCCTGGGACATGGTGGGTGATCTGTAGCAAGCTACAATTTGAATTGCAGTTTTTACCCATTGTTAGTTGCACATAGATGATCTCTGAAGCATTGTGCTGTGCCACTAACCTGGAAGTCTGGGTATCCTTGATGAATATGGATACGCCCCCACATTTTGTATTTTGGTTTGGTTTCTGTGGCCGAAATGTGTGGTATGAATTGTAGCCTGCTAGTGCTCGGGTGCTCTCTGGAGCCTTAAACCAGGTTTCTGTTACTGCACATATATCTATTTTCTCTATACTGAGGAGTGCCTCGAGTGCGTGCATTTTGAGGTTTAGACTTCTGGCATTGAGAAAACACCAGTAGAGGTTGAAATAACAGGGACATTGTGTCTGCTTTGAAGCTACCAATATCTCAAGGAGGAGAAGGATGTGTATAATTTGCCCTAATGCATATAAATTGCCCCAATGCACTTCATGCAGATGAGGAGTAATCCAAAACAGGAAATGGCAGCTGTTCTCCCTAAAACATCTGCCAGATACCATATAGTGAAGAAAAATGGGGATAGTAATATGTGGAAGCAGAATTGTAGCTAGGATGGTGCAAAGGGTACACCTACCTAAGGCACAAATTGAAAGGGGCGCAATCAGCAAATCCTGATCATTCTTCATTGCATACTGGAAAATTGCTGGTATTATATTTGCAGTCAACAGTGAGGCTCTGTAATGGGTGGCCGCAGTGGTGCAGTGGTTAGTGTTGCCACCACACAGCAAGAGGTTCTCTGGTTTGATCCTCAGCTGGGGTGCCTTCTGTGTGGAGTCTGCATATCCTCCCTGTGGTCACGTGGGTTTCCTCTGGGTGCTCCAGTTTCCTCCCATATTCCAAAGACATGCTGTAGGTGGATTGGACACTCTAAATTGGCCCTAGTTGTGAGTGTGTGCATGTGTGTGCCTTCTGTGGAAGGTTGGGTGCTCAGGTGGCAACTCATCACTGTAAAACTCCACTGCCAATCATGAGCAGACAGGCAATCCGCTGTGGTGACCCTTAACCGGGAAAAGTCGAAAGAGGGGATTGGGAGGGTGGCCTAATGGTTAAGATGTTTGCCTTACAAACACAAGGTGCAAGGTTCGAGTCTCACAAGGAATAATTAGCTAGGCTTAAAATGGCTTGCAAGGGCAGTTAGCCTAGTACTAATCTATGAACCTATGAACCTATAAGAAGTGAGGCTCTGTAATGCTCCATATTTATTCTACAGTATATCTGCTGCAAGCAGTTTTTCAAGCAGAAAAGACCTTGTTTTTGTTTTATAACTGAACTGTTTCAGTGTTCCATGTGTGGTACGAACTCTGTTAGATTTTTTTTTGTTAGTCAAGTCTGAAGAAAGGAAATCTTTTTTCTTTTGTTCTTCAACTTAAAGCTATTCAGAAATAGCTAGCTGCACGTCTGTATTGTAGAGAGAAAAATATGAAGGTAACACCCACAATTCTCACATCTGAGAAAGCTATCAACTCTGCTATGTTCTTTATTTGAAAAGAACACTATATGATCATCGTTTTGGTGACTGAAAATTAATACAAAATGAACTTTGTTTGTTAAATATTTCATTATACTTTTGAAGATGGCCATGGGTCATTTATGTTAATTCTAATTTTCTCTTTGCAGCATTCTAAAGAAGAACATGGGTCATTAATTCTAATTTTCTGTTTACAGCACATATTCACATCTCTGCTCTATACTATTTCTAGTGCTGAAGATGACATTTTTGTTATATAATACAAGATTATTACTAGAAGAGAGACAGAGAGCAGGGTGAAGGGGGCAGTCTCCACATGCACAAAATGTTGCAGGACACAGTCAGCAAAATCAGATTATATTCTTAAAGAAATCTTTACTGACCAAGGCACTATTTTTATAGGTTTATAGGTAAGTATTAGGCTAACTGCTCTTACAGGCCATTTTGAGCCTAGCCAGTTTTCCATTTTGTGCTCGAATTAACTCATCCCATTTGGGTAGAGAATGACCTTACCCATCCCATGGTCAGTAATTATATTACCTCTATTAAGAATAACTGGGATGGGGCGTGGCCAAGATGCCAAGGAGTTAGCTGCACTTTCTTGATGCTCTGCCTGAAATTATTTTTTTCTGACAGGTTTTTTTCTATTTTAACTCAACAAACATTAAATACTTTTTCCACAACTACTTACCTTGATATTATGGACAACTTTATCAGAAGAAATCTTAATTTTTCAATTATTTACCAACATATTACCTGTCAGAAGTTCTGTCACCAGTCACAGACTGAAACAGCTATGAGTCACTTGAAGACATCTCTACAAGACAGCACTATGAAAAAGGAACTTCAAACAATAATCACCAGCATTCAAGACCTTTCTATAAAGATGGATAATTTAGAGAAGATTATGTAAAATATGAAGAAAGAAAGCAAAAAACAAATTAATGACTTAAAGGAAATTGTTACTACTCACTCTGACCAAATAGCAGTTAAAGAAAAATCAGTAAATGAAATAGATGGCAGGCAAATGGGAAATGATAACCAGATAAACTTTTTGCTAAAACAAAATAACCAGTTACTAGAAAAGGTGGAAGACCTAGAGTGTAGATCCAGAAGAAGAAACATTAGGATCTATGGAGTACCAGAGAAAATGGAAGGAAATAATATGATTCTCTTCCTAAATGACTGGCTTCCAAAAATACTAAACCTCCCTGAAGCTTTATCTTTCGGAATCGGTCAGTGTCATATTCAACTGCATCACAAAATTCAACAGCTGTGAGATCCATCATTGTAAAATTCCTATCTACACAAGACAAAAACTTAATACTAAGAGCTGCATGGTGAGGAAATCCAGTCCAAGTCGATGAGAAAAATATAATATTTGACAATGATTACACTTCCACTGTGATCACAAAGAGAAAAGCATGTGTCCCACTTATTAAAGACTTAAAAAAGCCAACATTAAAACCCAGATAATGTTTCCATTCAGAATCAAAATTACCCTTTCGGATGGTCAAAAAATATTCAGTTCTCTTGAAGAAGCATCAGTGAAGAAAAGCAACTTACTTAAGAAAGTAGAAGAAATGGACCTTTGTTTGGCCAGTCTAAAAAAACAACCTGCTAATGATAAAATAACTACAGCTGACAAATCTAGTAAGAAGCTTAAGGGGAAATAGTATAAAAACCATCACTCTTAAAACTTATTAACGATACATCTGAAAACACAGGATACAAATGAAATCATAAGGTACAAACTTTCTACTTATTTAGCAAATATATATACTTAAGCCTGCTTTCTTCTATATTACCTTTCTCTATTTCTCAATACTGCTCTCTTTTTCTTACTTTCTTTTGTTTTTTATTCTTTTCCTTTTATTTTGCATAATAATATATACAGATGAAAGTACTTCAATATCAACAAACTTGTTTAAATATTTACTTAAAAATAAGCTGCAGTAATATAAACACCTTACAGCAAACATTTATTATGCAGGCTATGCATTACATCAATGGTAACGTAATATTGCTACCCAGCACTTATTGATTCTTTTTATCTCCTCTCTTTCCTATCCATTCACAATGTTCTATTAATCTCACAGACACAGTCAGCAAATGACAGTAGCCTTCAAACAACAGCTTCACACAGTACGCAAATGATTCACATCACTTCCATTTAAACTTATTACAACTAACACACTATACCCATTACATAAAGTTATAATAATAGGGTTTCTACACAAAGTATACATCTGCTGTGATCATACAAACATTCTACACAGAAGTTTGGCTTTATAAATTAATATGAGATAGATAGCAGAAAGTTTTTATTTAATATATTGTGTCTTTCGGCTTTTCCCGGTTAGGGGTCGCCACAGCAGAACTCCGGTCCGCTAATGATTGGAAGAGGATTTTTACATGATCAGTTGCCAGCCCTGATGCATAACCTTCAACGAAGGTATGCCCATTCACGCATGTCTCCACACAGAAGATGCTCTAGCTGAGAATCGAACAGAACAACATCTTACTGTGAGGCAACAATGCTACCGCAGCACCACCACCGCAGTTAAATAGTGCTAATTTTATATTAAAAAAGTATATTAAATCTGAGGGAAGTGGAAGGGAAAGGAGTGCTTTACAATGTACAGATTTACGGCCGTATTCACAATGGCTTGCACGGAGTCTACAAGTAGAGTAAGACTCCATGCAGCCATCATGTCCGACGAGCGATCCAGGAACAGCCTGTAGGGGCGTGTAAGACAGCTCCTAAAACGTCTCCTATACGGACAGGACTGGGATATGCAAATTACCTCACTTGCAGCCAAAAGGCATCCAAATGAGGTAAATTTGCGAAACAGGAAGCACAAACCTGTCCGAGTAGGAGACATGTTAGCTGCATTAATGTACTCAGTTGACAACTGAGTACCGTTCTGCAAATAGCACAATGGAGCCTTGTCAGCTCTAAATAAAGGTTGCATATGGTTGAGGAAGAATGCCAATAGCCAAATATACAGCCATTGGAAAGCTTCCCAGATGCAAACTTAAAATAAAAATAATTTTTTTCCAGCAATTTCCGATGTTTAAGCATAGCGCAGCACTGCGCAAATGGGGTGCGCTATAAAAATCATAAAATAAGACAATAAAAGCCACAAACATGGAATTTATGAAAATTGTTAAATGACAATGTAAGGGAATAGCAGGCTGAAGACAACATGGCCACCGAGTAGGGGCTGCTAAGGGGAGAAGCCCAGTCTAAGACATGTAACCAAGCATTAGTAGGCAATCCTATGTAAATGAGTGTTAGGATAGTGAATCACACTTTTACATAGCAAATGAGCACAGTCAGTGGAGTGTAGGAGTAGGATATGGGGAGGAACAGAGTAGGAGATAGGTGACATCACAATGGGGGTATGTATGAAAGTAGTGAAGCTCATTGGAGCACAGTGGCATGTGTTAGCTGTCAGTTAGACAGCATGGAAAGAGGTGTGTCAACAGGTAGGCCAGGGAAAGCCAAGAAATGGAAGGTGTATACTGTGGATAACACCAAAGTGTCTTGCTGAGCGGTTATGTGCATGTGTGCGCGCCTGTAAACTCAAGTAAGACAGAGTGCGCATATGGAAGCGTGAGTGCGCGTGTTTAACCTGGAGTAAGCATGTATACGGCTGTTGGAAGATCTGTAAGCATGTTTGTGCTGCTATGCGCACGTTTTAACCCAAAAAAGCAAGTTTTAGTCCGTCTAAGCATGTGTGTGCACATGTGAACTGCTGTCAGTGTGTTTCCGCTTGTATGCGTGCCGCTCCCCTGAGGAAACAGAAAGGAAAAAGGAAACACAGCAAATAGTAGGAACCTACCAGGGAATACTAGTAGAGCTAGCAGGTGCAAACAATCAGAATCAGGCAATTACACAGGCAGAACACTAGCCCAGCTCAGCACTTAAAACTCTACAAACAACAGTGCAGTTTGTTTCTCTCAAGAGACACTGCAACACTGGAGTAAGCTACTAGAAGTGAAAACTGAAAAAGCTACACTCAGACAAAAAATGCTAGGGGCTGCCATTGCTGTTATAAGGTGACATATGCAGCATGCTAAGGGTGGTGACAATGCAAATGCTGCCAGACAACCTACAGTGAGGAGACAGAGAAGAGTGTACAGGCCCAGGGTCACCTACCAGAGGTTACATGAGCTGGAGATAGTGGAGCGCTATAGAGTGGACAGAGACCTCCTGCAGCAAATTGTTGAGCAGTACAGGCCACGCCTCACACACAGAACCAACAGAGGGGAACCCATCCCAGTGGAAAGCAAAGTATGTGTTGGCCTAGGAATACTAGCAACAGGTACCTTTCAGAGACCAACTGGTGATATGATGGGGATATCACAGGCATCAGCATCCAGGGTACTGCACCAGTTCCTGGATGCCATGTCAGCACATGTCAGTGATCATGTATATTTTCCCAATTCCCGTGAGGTATTGGCCAACAATATGCGTCTCTTCCAGCAAATAGCAGAATACCCTGAGGTAGTGGGTGGAATAGACTGCACGCATATACGCATCAAAGCACCAGCCGGTGAGTGGTGTAGGGCCTACATTAACCGCAAGGGCTTCTCCTCCATCAACTGCCAGGTCATGTGTGATGCCCAGGGCATAATAATGAATGTGTGTGCTGGCTGCCCTGTTAGCTACCATGATTCCCATATCTGGCATCTGACGCAGCTGTACCAGACATTTGCCAATGGGGACATCCCACATGGTCACTTAGTGGGGGATGCTGGCTATGCACTGGAGGCGTGGCTGATGACATCCATCAGAAATGCACACACACCTGAACAGGAATATCATAATGAGGCACACGCACAAACACAAAATGTAATTGAGCGTGTGTTTGGATTGCTCAAGTCATGGTTCCAGTGCCTGGACACATCTGGTGGAGCCTTGCAATACTCACCAACTACATATACCCAAATTGTCATGGTATGTGCTATGCTAGATAATATGATTCTGCAAAAACAGCTGCAGCAGGACCAGCATAGGCCTGGGCCAAACAGCCCCCCACCAGTGCCAAGGCCATCACAGGCAGAGCGTGACTCAGAGGAGGAACAACCTGAGCCTGCCCCAGTAGGCAGAAGGAGGCATGCCCAGTATGCCTTGGCCTTGGCAAAGAGGCAATGCATAGCACATACACTGGCTCAGTAGGAACCCTGGAAATTATACCTCTCTCTGACTCGCACATATAGTAAAAGGGATGCCTAACTTGACACTACCTGTTTCCAAACATGTATAGGGAGTGCAGTATGTGCATCTGACATAGGCAGCCCTGCAGCACCACCTGAGGCATGATTGCTATGTGTTAAGCAATATAAGGTAGTGATAAACAGCATTTACCACCATGTAGTATATGCAAACTTGATGACCTTGAGTATCATCCTACCCTCACCAAACATGAGGCCACAATATGAAGACAAGATGACCAATTACAACAATTGGCTTAAGTATTGGTGTCAGTGAAAGGGGATACAATGCCTGTCAACCTGGGATGACATGCTTGACAAGACATGATGCTTCGCTAGGGATGGATTTCACCTATCACCTGTGGCCTTTTGGATATTGTCAAAGGCTCTTGTCACCCCATAGTGCCTTTTTTAGGTAAGGCTCAAAACACAAACCCACCTCCATAGGTACCACAAGGGAAAAGAAACTATAAGTAATGCTACTCAATGCCAGAAGTCTAAACTGCAAGATGCATGCACACCAAACTCTCCTCAGCATGGAGAATGTTGATATCTGTGTAGTAACAGAAACCTGGTTCAAGGCTCCCAAGAGCACCCTAGCATTAACAGGTTACACCTCATACCATGCTTTACAGCTGCTAAACATGGAACAAACTACAAAAGGAGGGGGAGTATCAATATTTTTCAAAGATACCCACACCCCCAGGTTGGTGGCACAGCTTGAAGCATCGGAGACTATCCATGTGCAACTAACAGTGGCTAAAACCACCTTCCAGTTCATAGCCTGCTACAGACCACCCTCCTTAACCCAGGAACCACACTTGGCTGACTGGAGAACACATGAAAATATGAAGGTCTCCCCAAACACCATTATATTGGGTGACTTCAACTGCCCAAATATAGACTGGGAGCATTATCCTAGCCCCAACACCCTAGCCCAAAGGTTCCCAGAATTTATAAACCAAAATGCTATGGAATAACTTGCTACCACTCCCACAACAGGGGAAAACATACTGGACCTGATCATCACCAACATGGGGACTCTATGCCCAAGACTAGAAGTGTATCCCTCACTGGTAAGATCAGACCAGAGAGTAATCTCACTGGATATTCACATCCTGATCCCAGCCCATGGCCAGAAAAACACAGTGAAAATTATTCACTAAAGCAAATGTCACACTCCTCAAAACTGAAGTGGAATCCTTCACAGCCCCTGTGCCTGTGGAAAATATGGCCCAGACCTCATAACCCTTTATAAACACATTCTATGAACACCTTCAGGAATGCATGGATCATGCAATCCCAAATAAAACCAAGACCCAATCCTCCAAAGCCAGGCATCCTGTCCGGTGGACCCCAGCCATAAACAAACCATACAATACAAGGAGGAAGCTACTATATGATAGATCAAAATCCCTAAAAGGGAAGGCATCTCTGATCAGTATTATTGAAAAACTATGGCCACACATAAGATCGTATAAGGCCATCTTTGAGATAAAAATTGTACAGGACACCAAGGATAATCACAAGGCATTCTTTACTTATGGTAGGAACCTGTGTGGAAATCCCCAGATATGCTCAGAAGTAGTCCAAAATGACAAACAATACACCAAACCCACAGACATTGCCAACATCTGAGCTGAAAGGTTCAGTGCAAACTTCTACCTCCCTCCCCACCAAAAGGGCAAATATCTATCCCAGCAGAGTGCTGGCCCCCTGACATCGCAGATGCTCAGGTAACAGCCAGCATCTCCAAAGCAAAACACACAGCATAAATGGGACCAGACAGTGCCCTGGGCTGTGTCCAACATGAACCCTAAGAAGAATTGAACACAACATAAAACCACTGTTCAATCTCAGCCTTACCACAGGATATGTACCCAAAGAGCAGTGTACAGCAACAGTGGTCCCTCTCCACAAAGGTGGTGCCAAAATGGATACTGCAAACTATCGCCCCAGAAGCCTGACTAGCTTGGTCTGCAAAGCTATGGAAAGGATCATCATGGACCTCAGAAATAAACATATTGGGGACCTACAAACACTGGATCCTATCCAGTTTGGCTTTGTTAAGGGCAGATTCTACCTCTGAAACCTGGTTGAGTCATTTGAAACAGTCACCAAGGCCATTGACGAGGGGAAGGTGGTCCACACAGCCTACCTGGACCTTGCAAAAGCCTTTTATACATTACCCCACTTGATCACCACAGATAAGATCACCAGCTTCAATATAAACCCCTATGTCACTAGATGGGTTGCAAACTGACTCAAGGACAGAACCCACATGGTCAGAAATGCTGGAGCCATGTCAGACCCCAAACCAGCTACAAGTGGCATTCCACAAGGCTCAGTCCTGGAACCTCCCTTGTTTGGTATATATTTCTCAGAGGTACAGACCAACACAGAAGGACTGTTGGTGAACAAGTTTGCAGACGACTGCAAACTGGGTGCCATAATCGACCCTCCAGCTGACACAAGCATCCTACAAAAGGGCTCCATAGAAACAGATAACTGGTGCCAGAGCCATGTTCTCAAGCTAAACGCAAAACAGTGTATAGTCCTCCCCTTTGTCAAAAACTAAGTGCCCGCAAATTACCACATAGGTGATAACCCATTAAGTATGGAAGAAGTGATAAGGGACCTGGGGACCCAAGCTGATAGCAATCTCTCATTCGATAACCACGTGGCCAAAGTGTTTAGAAAAACATTTCATATAGCCCACCTAATCATGAAGGTATTCACATCTACATCAGAGGAGGTCATCGTGCCTCTTAACTCATCCCTCATCAGGCCCATAATTGAGTACAATGCCCCTTGTGGGATGTACCTTATCAGACACCTGCAGCAGCTGGAAAGACCGCAAAAGTACCTCACCAGGAGGATCAAAGGGCTCAAACACATGCCATTTGCTGCCCTGTAAAAGAAACTGCAGCTCCACTCAGTGGCATACTGCCTGCCCAGAGGTAATCTGTGTCTGATGTATAAAGCCATGTCCAACCTGGAATCAATGGACATGCTGCACCTCAGAAAATCAGAATCCCATCAAGCTACGCTCTCAAGAGACCTGAACCTCAGGACTGAAATAAATAGGACATGCTGGAGTGACAGATTCATAACCCAGAGGCTCCCCCCACTCTTGAGTAAACCCCCACTCCAGGTTAGCCAGAGTCCCTCATTGACTCTCTTCAAGAGGAATCTTGATGAGTGGATGGAAGATTGTAGGTTTACCCTGGGTATCACTTCTATGTCACTGTTAGACAGAGGCACAGTATACTAACCTTGCAAAATGTCATGGCAAACTCCACTTAAAATGTGTGTTGAAAGCCAAACACACTCTGGCTAGGATTATAAATGCCCTAGGGCAGATAGCCTATTATGAACCTATGAACAGAATCACACACACCGACTAGTACAACTGTGGTCAATGAGGAGTAATGTTTGGCAATGTCCACCCAAGTTGGCGAATACACAGCAATGTCGGACAGGCCTGGTTTAAGTAGGCCATAGCTGAACAAAATGCAACATGCTCATAGTTGCCCAACTGGCCCTTAACCAATCTGGTCTGCTCAGTATGAACATTTAAATCAGTGATGGGACTCAATCCCATGATACTGTACACCATAGTGAAAGTACTGAACCACTACACCATGACAGTATTGCAGTGTTCAGTCACTATGAGAGAATGTTGCCAAGTCTTTGCAAACTATCACATGGAAACCCTGCAGACACAGCATAATCCCTGTTGAGTAATGACACAAAGGAGTCTGGCAGTAAGAACACAACATGACTTCCAAAACACTCACAGTATAAATGTCGATATTGGTCATGTTCACACACAACCAGAAATGTAGTGGACTCCAGATCACAACATATGGAAAGGTCACACTGAGCATGCTCACACACTTGGATAAATGAGACATATGTCAGGCAACAAACCATGGATCTGGCAGTTGTATGTGTTAAGCCAGGGACCTCCCACGATCCAGCAATCCGCCCTGTGCACACATTTAAATGACAACAGACACATATATTAATATACTGGAACCCTGTCATGATCAAACATGTTATGCAGATACAGAAGTTGTTCATAGAAACTGGGAAATCTACGGCAATAAAGACCTGCAAACAGTAGCAGCAACAAATATTGTGCATCCCGAACATAAACATAGGTGCAGAGGTCAATACTAGGCTGTCTGCCCTAGGGAATTCATAAGCCTAGGCAGAGTGTATTTGGCGTCCACCTCCCCAGTAGAGTAGCCTACTGTGCCTCTGTAAAGTAGGTCACAGAAGGCACCCTTTAAGGCTAGTTTGCTGTGCCTCTGTCAAGTAGGGACACAGTGGAGATCCCAGGGGTGAATTTGCAATTTCCCATCCATGCGGCTGTATTTCGCTGGAAGAGGGTTGGCGAGGGGCTATGTCTAACTTTAATTGGGATTCAATTCCAGATTGAGGGGAGCCTCTGGGTAATGAATCTGTCCCTGCAGCATGTCCTATTTATTTTTGTGCTGAGGTTTAAGTCCCTGGAGTGTGTAGCTCTAAGGGTCTTGGATGCTATGAGGTGAAGCATGTCCATTACTTCTGGGTTTGAAATGGCTGCGCATGTCAGGCATAGATCACCTCTGAGTAGGTGTTAAGCAACTGAGTAGAGCTGGAGATTGTTTAGTTGAGCTGCATAGGACATCTGTGTGTAGCCCATGATCCTCTTGGGGAGGTACTGTTGTGTTCACTGTAGTTGCCGCAGGTGTTAGGTAAGGTACACCCCAAAAGGGGCATTGTAGTCAAACATGGGCCTGATGAGTGACTAGTAGAGAGCCACAATGACCTCCCATGATCTACATGCAAACACCCATGTGATAAGGAGGGCTATATAAAGGTCTTTGCAATGACTCTGTCAATGTGATTAGCAAAGGAGAGGTTATGATCTATGTGGGTCTGTGAGATATTGCTCTGTTATATAGTAGCTTCCTCCTTCTGTTGTACAGCTTATATATGGCTGGGGTCAACCAGACAGGTCTCCTGTTTTGGAGGAGTCATCGTTTTATTGTATGCATGATCAATGCATACCTGCAGGTTCTCATACAATGCATTTGCAAAGGATTCTGCAGATTGGGCTGTATTATCCTCCAGCACAGGGCCTTTGAAGTATTCCACTCCAGTCTTCACAAGTGCAAAGTCTGCTTTTGAGAAATTTTTTACAGTGATTTCCTTGGCTGGGGGTGGGGACGGGATATGGATGTCCAGGGAAAGTTGTTTATGGTCTGATCTTAACAATGACAGTTCTACCTCTGGTGTGGAACACAGAGTCCCCATGTTGGTGATGATCAGGTCCAATATGTATTCCCCCTTGTGGGTGTGGTGACTGGTTATGCCATAGCACATGGATTCACAAATTGTAGTGGCTGTAGAGTGATGTTGTTGAGGCCCTGAGTAGTATCCCCAGTCAATATTTGCGTACCTGAAGTCAACCACTATAATGGTGTGTGTGAAGACCTGCATATCCTACACTGTTCCCAGGAAAGCCAAGTGTGGTTACTGGGTATGGGGGGTGGTCTGAACTACACACCAAACCAAAAGGCAGTTTTGCACAATGGTAGTTATATATGTATGGCCTGTCATGCTTAGTGCAGTGGTACCAACCCAGAGGTGTTTGTATCTCTGATGTATATGGATACACCCCCTACTTGTGCTGTGTGTTACAAGTCCTGTGGTCATGAAGCATGCTATAGAACATAACCTGGCAGTGCCAGTGTGCATATGTGACCCTGAACTAGGCATCTGTTAATGCACAGATATTGTTATCCCCCATACTGAGGGATAGTTAAAGATGTACATTCCCCTTTGGAAAGACTGATGATGTCAGCACCCTATAAATACAGCAGGAGAAGAAAAATCATCCAGTAATGTGAATAGCATGCTGTGATACTGTGTCTCTTTCAAGTATCCTAGCATAGTTAGATAGGGGTTTGAATCCTGCAAACACTGTGTGGATGTGGGGGGGAGGGGTTGTGTATGTATGCATGTCTCTGTGAAAGGAATGGCCTTTTGGAAGACTGGGATAACACAATAAAAGATGTACATTCCTCTTTGGAAAGACTGATGATGTCAGCACCCGTGTATGTATGCATGTCTCTGTGAAAGGAATGGCCTTTTGGAAGACTGGGATAACACAATAAAAGATGTACATTCCTCTTTGGAAAGACTGATGATGTCAGCACCCGTGTATGTATGCAATTCTCTGTGAAAGGAATGGCCTTTTGGAAGACTGGGATAACACACTAAAAGATGTACATTCCTCTTTGGAAAGACTGATGATGTCAGCACCCGTGTATGTATGCAATTCTCTGTGAAAGGAGTGGCCTTTTTGAAGACTGGGATAACACACTAAAAGATGTACATTCCTCTTTGGAACGACTGATGATGTCAGCACCCTATAAATACAGAAGGAGAAGGGAAATCATCCAGTAATGCAAATAGTTTTGAAGACTGGGATAACACACTAAAAGATGTACATTCCTCTTTGGAAAGACAGATTATGTCAGCACCATATAAATACAGCAGGAGAAAGGAAATCATCCAGTAATGCGAATAGTGCGCTGTGCTAATGCGTCTCTCTCAAGTATAATAACATAGTTAGGTAGGGGTTTGCAATTCTCTGTGAAAGGAATGGCCTTTTGGAAGACTGGGATAACACACTAAAAGATGTACATTCCTCTTTGGAAAGACTGATGATGTCAGCACCCGTGTATGTATACAATTCTCTGTGAAAGGAATGGCCTTTTGGAAGACTGGGATAACACACTAAAAGATGTACATTCCTCTTTGGAAAGACTGATGATGTCAACACCCTATAAATACAGCAGGAGAAGGGAAATCATCCAGTAATGCAAATAGTGCGCTGTGCTAATGCGTTTCTCTCAAGTATCATAACATAGTTAGGTAGTGGTTTGAATCCTGCAAACGCTTTATGTGCATGTATGTAATTCTCTTTGAAAGGAATGGCCTTTTTGAAGACTGGGATAACACACTAAAAGATGTACATTCCTCGTTGGAAAGACTGATGATGTCAGCACCCTATGAATACAGCAGGAGAAGGGAAATCATCCAGTAATGCAAATAGTGCGCTGCGCTAATGCGTTTCTCTCAAGTATCATAACATAGTTAGGTAGGGGTTTGAATCCTGCAAACGCTGTGTGTATGTATGCAATTTTCTTTGAAAGGCATGGCCTTTTTGAAGACTGGGATAACACACTAAAAGATGTACATTCCTCTTTGGAAAGACTGATGATGTCAGCACCCTATGAATACAGCACGAGAAGGGAAATCATCCAGTAATGCAAATAGTTTGCTGTGCTACTGCATCTCTCTCAAGTATCATAACATAGTTAGGTAGGGGTTTGCAATTCTCTGTGAAAGAAATGGCCTTTTTGAAGACTGGGATAACACACTAAAAGATGTACATTCTTCTTTGGAAAGACTGATGATGTCAGCACCCGTGTATGTATGCAATTCTCTGTGAAAGGAATGACCTTTTGGAAGACTGGGATAACACACTAAAAGATGTACATTCCTCTTTGGAAAGACTGATGATGTCAGCACCTGTGTATGTATGCAATTCTCTGTGAAAGGAATGGCCTTTTGGAAGACTGGGATAACACACTAAAAGATATACCTTCCTCTTAGGAAAGACTGATGATGTCAACACCCTATAAATACAACAGGAGAAGGGAAATCATCAAGTAATGCGAAAAGTTTTGAAGACTGCGATAACACACTAAAAGATGTACATTCCTCTTTGGAAAGACTGATGATGTCAGCACCCTATAAATACAACAGGAGAAGGGAAATCATCCAGTAATGCGAATAGTGCGCTGTGCTAATGCGTCTCTCTCAAGTATCATAACATAGTTAGGTAGGGGTTTGCAATTCTCTGTGAAAGGAATGGCCTTTTTGAAGACTGGGATAACACACTAAAAGATGTACATTCCTCTTTGGAAAGACTGATGATGTCAGCACCCCTGTATGTATGCAATTCTCTGTGAAAGGAATGGCCTTTTGGAAGACTGGGATGACACACTAAAAGATGTACATTCCTCTTTGGAAAGACTGATGATGTCAGCAACCTATAAATAAAGCAGGAGAAAGGAAATCATCCAGTACTGTGAATAGCGGGCTGCGCTAATGCATCTTTCTCAAGTATCGTGAGCCAAGGGTTTGAATCCTGCAAATGCCATGTGTGCGTTTGTTAATGTGTTGTGTGCTTTGCTTTTATTTTTGTATGACATATTATTATAACAGTAATTTCAATGGTGTGTATGTATGCAATTCTCTGTGAATGGAATGGCTTTTTTGAAGACTGGGATAACACACTAAAAATGTACATTCCTCTTTGGAAAGACTGATGATGTCAGCACCCGTGTATGTATGTATGCAATTCTCTGTGAAAGGAATGGCCTTTTGGAAGACTGGGATAACACACTAAAAGATGTACATTCCTTTTTGGAAAGACTGATGATGTCAGCACCTGTGTATGTATGCAATTCTCTGTGAAAGGAATGGCCTTTTGGAAGACTGGGATAGCACACTAAAAGATATACATTCCTCTTTGGAAAGACTGATGATGTCAGCACCCTATAAATACTGCAGGAGAAAGGAAGTCATCCAGAAATGCAAATAGCGCTCTGCACTAGTGCCTCTCCTTCAGGTATCATAATATAGTTAGGTAGGGGTTTGAATCCCACCAATGCCATGTGAGCATTTGTCAATGTGTTGTGTGTTTTGCTTTTATTATTGTATGACATATTATTATAACAGTAATTTCAATGCACACATCAGGTATGTGTGTGCCACATACAGATATGTACCTGTGACCTTTAATAGTTCCTATGTGTGAAGCCTGTTTCATATGAATGCAGTTGTTACCTTTGCCAGCATGTGCCGCAGCTTACCAGACCTTAGGCCATACATGTATGTTGGTGACAATGCAGGCTACTGCAGTGATCTGTGTCCTAGGCCATCTATGTGACACACAACCATGAAAGCTTTGATAGATTAATGTGGGTGATGGTTCATGTCTGGAGTATATGTCAGACATGTTAAAACACAGCAAAGTCTGTGAGTGATGGACACCCAGTAGAGGTGTATGGCAACTGTTGCCGATATGCATGCAGACACCTTCTTGCTTAGGTGATACACCAAGGGACTGCAGAATACCTTTGGAAATGTGAATATCACAGGAAAGACAAGATAACACTTGTCCACATGTACACACCATTACCCATTCTACATGATGGGTGCTACCACCTACATGGTACTGTTGGAATACTATGTTAACTACATGCTGATGCCAATGCCACAGTTGCATTACAGCAATACAGCATGGCTTGGACAACAGGTATCTGTCCATATGATACCCTTGTGGTGGTTAGGTGTGTCATGTGTAGAATGCATTGTAGGCCACTGTATTTGCAGTCATGGATGGACATATCCGTAGTGTGTTGGCATGCATGTGAGACTGCTATATGCTAAAGAGTACTGTTCCCAGGGAAGTGTGGGGGTCAGTAAGAATGGCTACTGGTATAGTGTAGTACTGCAGGGATATCACTGACACCAGGTTCCTACATCTGTGTATCAGTTGAGGAGACACCATGTAATGACCACTGAATGTCAGGCTATGTAAGCTGTGTATATTACCAGAATGCAGACCATTGACATTTGGAAACCGCATCACCCACAGCATACTGTCAAACCATGTCATGTTCCATGCTAACCATGTTCACAAATATACACCTGCAACTCAGTGCTGCAAACATCACACATGTACTGTCCACACCCCAACACATGCAGGCACAGGTACACACAACAGCCATGTGGCACATGTGCAGACAGTACACTTTGGGAATTAACACTGGTGTACACAAAACTGCAATGACAAACATAGATAATGCATCATGCATGCTCGAATATACCCACAACAATATCATTACACTGTACTGTTAACAACATGATAATATTACTACAGTGCTATGTAGTCACCCTGTGCATCAGCACCATGCTACCATGTTCCTGCATCAATGTTACAGATGGCAGGAGGTGGCACAGTTTTATCATATGCACAGGGTGTGTACTTGGTTTGCCAGAGTCTGCCATTGACACATCCAATTGACATGTATGTGTGTGTGTGTGTGTGTGTGTGTGTGTGTGTGTGTGTGTGTTAGTGATGGACAACAGTACAACATGGGGCAATGTTGCTGCAATGTGTGTGTGCATGTGTTAGCCCTAGGTGTTAGCATTATGTGTGTGTGTATGCATGCACACAGTTCCACCACCTGGCTGCCATATACGGGTGTTTGTGGACAGCCACAGACTGTACCTGCCAGGTCATACAGATCACTGTCTCTGGCCATGGACACGGTACCTGTGTCTGGCAGGGGTGCTACGGACAGTATCAGGTACTAAGCCAGACTGGGTACTGTCATCAGAAGCAGTGGGTTGTTGGCTGGACACATGTCCCTGCTGGGACTGTCCGGAGCCACGTGCACATGGTCTTCTCAGACGGTCTAATGACAGCACAGACACAGCATTGCTGGGGCTGGTACTGGCACTATGAAAGTGGCTGCGGGTTTGTTGTCATCCGCGATGACTGCCAGCTGATAATATTGCTGGCATACGTCCCCGTCGATGCCTCAACCATCCTGCACTGTCCTGGCTCCTGGACATGTAGTTGTGGAAGAGATCTAATGTGTCCCTCCAATGTCTATCAATGACCTCGCTGATGTTATGGATGGCAGACACAATGTCACGCATAGTGTCATTCATAGTGGTGTGATGTGCTCTAAGCTCCCTCAGACCCTGTCTGGTGTACCGTTCCATACGTGCCTTTGCCTGCATTACAGCCCGGAACATAGCTGAGGTTGAAAGACCTCTGTGGGCACGTCTGACAGGGGCAGTACGACCACGGATGCTCCCACGAGAACCCCTGGACATCTGCCTGTGTGATACCATGTCAGGAATCTGGCCATGGTTGCTGTAAGGGGATGAATGTGCCAATGATACCACACTACCCTGGTCAATGCCCACTGTATGCTGTCGCGCAGCTAAGGACATTGGAGACAATGGATGTATCGGCAGGATGACTGTGTGCATTGATGGGGTTGACTGCTGTGTAGTGTCAATTGGCTGACCAACGACAGACCCTGTCACACCTCCCTGTGCCATTACACATGTATCATCATAATCACTATCCCCAGCAGTGGCTTCAGGTTCCCTGCTGCACTTCACCAGAGCAACATCAGAACCTGTGAGAGGAAGATAGGAAACACAGTTTACAAATGTGTACACGATATTAGCACACATGCACACATGTGCACATGCACACAGGGGCACATGCACACAGGCACACATGCACACAGGCAACATGCACACAGGTGCACAGGTACACATGCACACATGCACACAGGCGCACATGCACACATGCACACATGTGCACATGCACACAGGCACACATGTACACAGGCGCACATGCACACATGCACACAGGTGCACATGCACACAGGCACACAGGCACACATGCACACAGGCGCACATGCACACATGCACACAGGCACACATGCACACAGGTGCACAGGTACACATGCACACAGGTGCACATGCACACATGCACACATGTGCACATGCACACAGGCACACATGCACACATGCACACAGGTGCACATGCACACATGCACACAGGTGCACATGCACACATGCACACATGCACACAGGCACACACGCACATAGGCGCACATGCACACAGGTGCACATGCACACAGGTGCACATGCACACATGCACACAGGCACACATGCACACATACACACATGCACACATGTGCACATGCACACAGGCGCACAAGCACACAGGTGCACAGGCGCACAAGCACACAGGCGCACAAGCATACAGGCACACAAGCACACAGGCACACAGGCACACAAGCACACAGGCACACTCCTCCGTACAGCAGATACAAACACTGACACACCTGCAATCCAACACATACACAATACTGTTTTAGGGTGGGTGACAGTATCAGAAGGAAAAACATCACTGCACACGTGTCGGCATGCAGATTATGTGTTGCACAGGAACATGCAGTGCAAGTGTAGACAGCCCTTTTTAATAACAGTATACGTGTACTTGATGCTTGTGTGTAGTTGTTCAGTGATTGTCTCCACAATGGGACACAATGTGTACAAAGACATAACAATGTTGTGCAAGTGTTACAAGCTGTGGGTGCATATATTTGCACACACACACACACACACACACACACACACACACACACACACACACACACACAAAACACATGACGGTACTATGCAATGACTGCTATGTGTACCTTTGTGGTTGGCGGAACTGGATGTGGTGTAGTAACATGAGCCATGATCAACATGCTTCTTGTGGTCAGTAAACAATAATAATGTGTGACAGACAGGCAGCTAGCATGCTGTACCTGACGTGCAGTAACATGACTACATCCACAATTACACAGCCACTTGTTACATGGGTTTGTAAGGTGGCCAATAGTGAGCATTGCCTAACATGAATGTATTATTTGTTCAAGGCTGTTGCACAAAGACATGATAGGCCTCTACCCCTCAGGTATATTATTTGTGCTGCGTAGATGATAAGTGGGATACTGAAGGGTGGCCATACAGCAGGTGTCATAATTGGACATGTGTAGCAGGCTAAGGTGTAGTGTGTATGCCAAACATGTGTGTGTTGTGTACATGTGTATCAGGTATGCCTATATAATGTCCAGTACTGTGTTGCCACACATGTGTGTCATGCTCTGTGTTTTGCATGTGAGTGAGGCAGCTATGGAGGATAATGGGATATGCATAGTCTCACAGAAAACATGCATAGCATGCATTATGCGTAGGTGTGTTACATGTGCACAGACTACACCTCCATATGATCTGCACATGTCATTAGCAATAGTATTGTTATTACACACTCACCAGCATGGATTGGCTGCCTTGCTGTCACTCCAGAGGGATCAGCAAAAAATATGAGAGTGATTGCCAGTGGCCACAACTGTGCCATTGATACTGTGAGTATGATAAAGTACAGTAGTACAACAGGTGGCTTTCACAGGTGTACATATTATGCTCAGAATATCAATCTTGCAGAAGAATAGGCAGGTTAAGAGCAACACAGACAGTACACATCTCACACATGCATAAACTACCAGTACAGAGAATAGTCAACTACTGATATGGCATGTTACCTGCATGCTCCATTTCAACATGCTAGGTGGCTCCGGCCTCCATGATGACACATGTTTGTGGATGTTGCTGTTGTTGGCCTGGAGCCACAACACATAGGAGGTGCTCCTCTACACTGGTGAGGGGGGCGGATAGGTACCTCACCACCTGTGGCAAGCTGCTGTCTGTGGATATCAGACGCATGCTGCCGGACATGTCTAATTAAATCATTGCAGTGATGGCGTACCTGCTCATATGTCCGGTAATGTATGCCTATGTCATTTACCCGACTGACAAGA
Source organism: Protopterus annectens (assembly GCF_019279795.1). NCBI lineage: Eukaryota > Metazoa > Chordata > Ceratodontiformes > Protopteridae > Protopterus > Protopterus annectens. The sequence continues at coordinate 464,465,974 of NC_056732.1, forward strand.
TCTTGCCACAGTGCAGCCCTCTCATGCTGGTTCTGGCAGGTCCTGGAAAACAGGACATAGTAATTCTGCACCAGACTCTGGTGGATCTCCTGATCCTCTGCTGCTGTATAAGGTGGGTTTCACTGATGCACCATCACCCTGGAAGGAAATGACAAATATGTGAGCAAGTCATGTGGCACACTTAATATTCTAATGTACTGATATCACTTAACTGCCATATATAGCATCTGTCTGTCTATCATGTTCGATACCACATAGCAGTGCTCAGCCCACAACTGTCTGACAGTGCCTGCCACACTCCATACAACAAACTAGTATACACAAGCACTCGGCACACTGTGTGGGATACAGTGCACAACCTCACACTGGGGGTATGTATCAAGCTAATGGATTAAGAATATTGTCATCCCGTGCAATGAATGCAATGCACTTTTACAGTTTCAATGGTAATCCACCCTAGTCTTTGATGCCATACCCCTACCTGACATATGTGCACAGTTGTTACTATAACCAGCATACTGCTGTCACAGAGTATACATGCTGCCAAGTACACACACATACCCTGCAACACACATGTGATTGCGGCCATGGTACAGGCATCATTACACACACATTACACATACATACAACACACAAATGTATGACAACACAGATGAGCATTAACTGTGTTCCTTATAGTACTGTGTGCCCCTACTTACAGATACCTATGCATGAGGTATGTAATCTGTGCAGACTACGGGAAACACACCAGACAGTGTTACCAGGGAATGTGAACATACACCATACTGTAGTGTTTAGGCCTACAACATCAGGTAGTACAACAGTTCATATGTGAGCTGGATTCAACAGCAGTACCACTTACTGAGCATAAATGTATTGCTTCTGCCTACGATGGGACACCACAGTCATACACAGGGAAGTACGGCACAACATATGGCAATCTACTATGTTTGCATCCCAATAACTGACACATCTTTCTCTGGCCTCACACCAAAGACACCAACTACCATGACAGACACAAACTCACACTAAGGTATCACACCTTTACAGACCTTGCACACAATCAGTGTCACACTCATTCAACGTCACATAGCTGGTATTGCACTGAGTACATGTGTGTGTGTATTGTGTCATAGGTAGGTACTATGCTATTGGCCCTGGGCCTAGGGCAGCTTAGCAATATGCTACCCTGCCCTTTGGGACACATGTAATGTGATTTTACTTGCTCCTGTGAAACAGTTACACAGAGGTGACTCACAGGGCATATTACCTATCTCCATAACATACATCAGGGGTATGTTTGACATCTACTAATAAGGAGCCTTGTTTGTTAATGCTGGGTGGTTTACTCCAGGGTATGGCATATTTGTGTATAGAAACCTGTACCTCCAGCATGTGCTGTTTAGTGTGGTGACAAGGCTTAGGGCCCTAGGTCATGTAGGCTGGACAGATTGTGAGGTGTTGCCATGGTGGTTGGCCAGCTGGAATGAGTGTGACATAACTGTGTATGTCCAGCAGTGGTAACCTCCATGTAGGAAGTATGCAAGGCACTGTAGCTGTGGTTTTGAGAGTCAGTCTGCATAGGGAATGTGTTTGAGGGCATTATCAGTCTTTGTTAGGTATGTCTGTGGCCTTTCCACTTGCTGCAGTTCTCATGGGAGGTACATACTGCATAGGACATTGTGAGGTGTAGAGGGGTACACTGACTTACATTTCCCTAGCTGACATACCTTTTGTGATGACAATTACCATGTACAGGGATTACAAGACTAGTGTGCCATTGTAGATATCAAAGGGGAGGCTATTGTACACCTGTGTCCCATGTTCCCTTCTGACATATCCAGTGGTAGGCGGGCAACCACCTATGTGGTAGTTAGTGGGTAACATGTTTTGGAATGGGGTATAGTACTGCAGTATCAACACTGGTGTTCAGTCCATGCCCTGGTCACCAGGCACCTGTTGCAGTACATCTGCCCCCATGTCCCTCTCTCTCACTCTCTCTTTATATATATCTATCTATATATGTATATATATATGTATATATATATATATATATATATATATATATATATATATATATATATACACATATATATATATATATATATATATATATATATATATATATATATATATATATAAACATATACATTTACATATAAATATATATATATATATATATATATATATATATATATATATATATGTATGTAAATATATATAAATATCTACATATATATATATATATATATATATATATATATATATATATATATATATACACACACACACACACTTCTAAACATCCATTGCTGTGCATATACATGCACATGTAGGCACATAGACTGCCCACCTTTCATGGTGGGAATATCACTTCTGAAACAGTAGTGAGACATGCCATTCTGTAATGATATTGCACAGTGTTGTGCATAATGCATTATGCTATCTTCAGGCCGTATAGCTGTAGCAGGCCTCACTGGCTCAGTCCCACAGATGTTCACCACCACATGACATATACCTGCACTGCATGCTGTTTTCAATGCCACACACTACAACCTACATTGATATGTGCACATAGCAACCTTCAACTACATATGTATGTCCAGCCTTCACTAACAGTTGCAGTATGTCCCTTGCCCTATGCACATCTGCATATACATATAGATACAGACTGCTAACACATATGGAGGGTTCACAGTATGTAGATTATTACATTATGTAGTTTACATTACCTTTGTCTCTGGCAGCTTTTTTCTGCTGGCTTGCTGGCTTGCTTGCTGGCTTGCTTTTTATTTTATTTTTTTTTTGTCTGTCTCTGTCTCTATCTCTATCTCTATCTCTACCTCTATCTCTCTCTCTCTCTCTCTCTCTCTCTCTCTCTCTCTCCCTCCAGTTGCTGCAATGATACTAATGCATGTGTGGACTGGCAGTACAGGCTGGTTTTGTAGGTATCTGCACATGTGCATGTGATGGCCTCTGCACATATTGGTGGCCAGCATTTAGTAATTGCATGCAGCCTGCTGTGTGGTAATTGCAGTTCTCACTGTGATTTCAGGACACTGCTATAAAATGATAGGTTAGGTAAGCATAGGCCTTTCAGTTTTGCAAGGTGGGGGCCATTCTGGTTTGCTGTGGACACTGTTGTGTGAGTCAGAAGGTTGGTATATCTCTCATATCTAAAGCTCTGTTGTAGCCACTGAAATGCATGCTGTACTGAAACCTGACTGTTGCTTCTTCCAGTTCACTCTTCTCAGTGTGTATGTTAACTCACACCTGCTAATGCTAACACTGTTTACATGGGAGTATGTACTTACCTGTGGGATTTGAGGATTAACTGGCAAACAACAGTAGTTCTTGCAATGTGTTGCTATGGCTTTTGTATTTTCCCTTTACATTTACTCCTTGAATGCCTGATATTTGTCTTTACTGGAATGTGTTGCTATGGCTTTCCTATTTTCCATTTACATTCACTCCTTGTAATGCATGATATATTTCTATCAGCACTAAGCTCTTATATGTTTGCTGTGGCTTGGTGGCACTTCATGCAGTCTGATGAGCCCAAGGTCTGGGGTTTGACACTTACAGGGGTATTTTATTTTGCTGCTGAGCAGTACTAGGGCTTTGTCATACAGAGTGAATAAGGCAATTTTAAACAGTTGTAAGCAGGAAGCAGGAAGTCAGTGGGGACACCAGCTAGGGATGTGCAGGCTGGGTGTAGGGAAGGACCATAGCTGCACATTTCTTTAACTGCAATAGCAGTACACATGTTTGACATTTGCTGTGACATTTGAAACCTTCCACACCTGAGAGAGGGGTGAGGACAACTAAGTATATTGTACTAACAATTATGAATATCAGGCACATGCAGTGCTTGTGAACTGCTATACTGTCATTAGTATGTTAGATGGCTACAGCCTTTGATTTTTCTGTGTTGTACTCCTACATAAGGGCATGCTTGTGGTAGTAATTCTACAGCTATTCGCAGAGTATGTAACAGCAGACAGGCTGATATGCCTGTGTGTTTCTGACACTTGCAGGCCTCAGATACTCTCAGGTATATATTTGACCAGCCTCAGGGAAAGGTACATATCATTGGAATACACCCGTGATATATTTCAGATATTCTGCAGTTGTGATTGTGGGGTATTTTGAGCATATGTATTACTACACCATTTCTGACATGCAAGTAGTGTCTACTTTAACTTATTGACAGTTACCATTTCTGCCTACTGTTAGTACATTTCACAGGGAGTCAGTGGGGCACAGGTAACAGTTGTTTGCAAATCAGGGACATCCCTGTAAATCAGTCACAGTTGGGAGGTCTGGCCTCTTACCTATTCAAATATGGCAGTGTTTATCCTGCTCTGATACTGTGTGGGGTTTGTAAGGTGCTACTGTAACATTATTACCTACTAGCATGGCTGTTTCTCTTCTCACACTAATGTAATGCAATTCCACAAGAATTGCCAGTAAAGATACACAGAACAAGTTTTGTGTAATGGCCTTCCTATTTTCCCTTTACATTCACTCCTTGTATTTCATGATATATTTCTTTCAGCACCAAGCTCTTGTATATCTGCTGTGGCTCAGTGGTAATTCATGCAGACTAGTGTTTCCAAGGTCAGGGGTTTGAGTCTGACAGGAGTTTTTTATTTTGCTGATGAGCAGACTACAGGCCTTGTCATACAGAGTAACTAAGGCACTTTTAAGCAGTTGTAAGCGGGTTTCGCGAGTTTGTGCGATGCTTAGCTATGCTTATCTATGCTTAGCTAAGCGCACACAAGTGCACACCCGCTGACTACTGCTCAAAAGTGCTTACTCCCGCTAACACCCGTGCTAATTTCTTTTAAAGAAAAGAAAATGGGGAAATAGGAAAGTGGTGAAAAAGGGGGCACAAAGAGAAAAAGACAGTAGGGAAACCAGCTCGGGATGTGTAGGATGGGTGTAGGGAAGGTCCATAGCTGCCCATTTCTTTATCAGCAACAGCTGTGCATATGTTTGAAATTTGGTGTGAAATTTGAAACTTTCCACCCCTGAGAAAAGGGTGAGGACAACAAAATATGTTGTACTGCCTATTAGAATTATCAGTTTACATGTCCAGTGGACATGTGTGCGAATTGGGCAGCTATGTATGGGGCATAATTTTTTTGTGGGAACAGAATGCCCTTTTTATTTTTTTTTTCAGGCGAGAGTGGAATGTGAGGTACAGGAAGTAGGTATATTTGGGAAGGTAGGTTGGGGAGGTTAACAGACAAGACAAACAAGATGCATACAGGGGCGGAGTATGACACATGTGGGGGGTAAACACAATTGACAGGGACGGATGTATGGATATCATGAGCCCATGAGCCACAAATGGCAACAGTGGAACTGAGATCCTGACCCATGGGCAGTTACCACTGCACCTTCACAGCCCGGGCCGGGGCTGTGCTGGGGGCTGGATAGGATGGGCAGGCACACCCATGAGTTGCACCACTCTTGCCTCAAGCTGGCGTAGGGGATCAGTCACAGAACACCTGATCTCACTACGCACCACAGACCGGACCCTATGGAGGGTGAATGGAGGCTCTCCTCCGGCCACACTTGCAGAGGGGGGACGATACCCATCCCCTGCAGTGCTTCCACCTGAAGGTGCACAGGGCCACCGGAGGAGGAGGTCCCGGCCTGGGCACTGGTGCCAGGTGCACTCGCCAGCTGAGGTGGGAAAGGTGGGTCCGATGGAACCCTCCTTCCCTGTTGTCCTATGTTTAACAGTATTTTATGGCATTTTGGGTTAGTACCAAACAAATATTTAGAACAACAGTGCACATTCCAACAGCATGCAGGGTTGATTGGTGGCAACAGGCCATCAGGTTTGGATATGTGAACAGGGCACATGCATCAACATACATGCAGATATGTATGAACCAACAGGACAAATGTCCATGGGAATTAATTGTGAATACACATACCCAGTTTGGTGTGGAATGGCATAATTTGTGAAAATAGGGTAGGGTGGAGAAATATTACATTAACAACTTACACTAACTATACATATACTGTACATTCCTAGTAGATGCAGATATATATCCCCTACATGTATTAGTACAGTTTCCTGTATGTAACCTTAGGAATGTTGGTGATGGGGATGTTACTGCTACATTAATATACATTCCATTTTTATTCATATATGTTCATATCTGGCTGTGTTCAGGTACAGCATCCTACTACATTTGATTTATATGGGTCTAGACAACTGTGGATGCTCAGCATTTCATACAACCATACTATCTCCATAATGCAAGGGTACAGCAACATATCCAAATTGTAGGACGGATGCAGTCCAGGTTCTGTACTTTATTTAAGACATTACACTCTTTGGTTGTGGCTGTCTCACTCATCTCATTATGTAGTAACAGCAGTATACCTTTATTCCAGACTTATCACAGCTTTCTTGGTAGCTTCAAACTGTCTTTCTCACACTCTCTCACTTATTTTATATTTACATTTTAGAATGGTACTTAATTCTAGGCTTTATTAACATTTATTATTGGGTTACAACAATCATTTCCAGCTGACTCACTTATTTCATATGGCAAAATTTACAAGGATGTATTCGACACTTGTCTATCCTTTGTTGATTGATTACCGCTCATTTTCAGGCTGAAGCAGTTATCTGATATTACAATACAGGTGGAAACTCTGTTTGAGACTTGTTTAATCTTTATTACTGGATTGCAATACAGTCTTTTCCAGGCTGTATCACTTATCTAATCTTACAATACTAGCAGAATCTTTATTATAGGCTTATTTCACCTTTATTACTGGGTTACAACACTGAACTCTTTTACAATCTGTCTCACTTATATTCTATAACAATGCCAGCTAAATAATTACTAACCTGCCTGGTGGTGCAACCTCAGCAGCCTATCAGCATAGGCTTGCCAATTTGCGGAACAAACACCTACAGCTGTAATATAAATAAAGGAATATTGGAACATACCTCTCCATACTATAGGCTAGGATAGCATTTCTTACATACGTAATAAAATGGATACTTAGTAGTGGAGCATTGAGCATTTGGCGGGCCTCCTGGATCCAATGGTTCAGTTGGTCCTCCTTATGTCGCTTCAGGTCCGCATAGTGGTGACGGACCTGTTCACCAGTCCTCGGAATGCCTGTGGCACTGGTGAGATCATGTGCCATCCGGTTCCACGCCTCTGTCTTATACGCACCCCATTGAACCTGGCCCTGCATGAGTTGTGCTTCATGATCATGGACTAGGAGCCAAACCATATATTTTGACACTTCAACACCCCACCTTTGTGCTCTAAAGCAATTTTCCTCTCCTGCACCTGCCATCCTGACTGCAAATGGGTACCACAATCAGTTATGGTGTGTATTCCCACCTATGGGGCTTATATATGCTGGTTTTCCCGCATTTATCTCTGATTGGCCATTTTGGATATTTATCAGCTTAAAGCAAACCTGCTTTGTCATGGTTCTATTTTCATTCATTCCTATATATATGCTAATACTGTGCTTCTCAATACAACTGTTATGGCTTAGTGGTTTAGTACTTTGACTATGGTGCACAGTATCCTGGGTTTGACCCTTGGCATTGCTTTTATTTTACTACTGTCTAAACAGGCTAGAAGGTGTGTCTGTGTAAAGGCGGCTTTGATACAGCTTGCCCAATGTTGCCCGCCGGTAAGCTTGTTGGCAGACTGCGCAGCTCCGCCCAAATGGCTTACGCTGCGTAACGCGTTATTTAGCTATGAGCACTCATATTACACTGGGTGAAGCGCTGCTGAGCTACGGGCACTCATATTAAGCTTGTTAAAGTGCTGCTCACCTCCGGGCACACATATGCAGCTTGTTAAAGCGCTTCTCACCTCCGGGCATTCATATGCAGCTTGTTAAAGCACTGCTCAACTACGGGCACTCATATGCAGCTTGTTAAAGTGCTGCTCAGCTATGGGCAATTATAATCCTTTTTTTATAAATTATTCTGTCAGATTTCTTCATAAATACATGGCCCATTTCATTACATTTTACTTAAATTATATATATATATATATATATATATATATATATATATATATATATATATATATATATATAAATATATATATATATATATATATATATATATATATATATATATATATATATATATATGTCAGGGGATTGTTTCATACTTATTTAAATAAAAATTGTGATTGATGTTGTGGGGGCTCGAACTGTGACTACCTCCTCTTTGGCCAATGTCTCTACCACTATGCTATTGCTACTTGGCTAAATTTGCATATGTAGATCTTATATGGTTTTCAATGTCTGCTAACTGTGGCTGAGTGAAGGGCATACCCGCGCAAACGAGCACAAATGCGGGCAAACATTTTTGAAATTTAGTCTGTGGGGATGTGTGGTGTTGTGTTCCTTGACATTTCTAAGGACTCGCTCGTGGGTGTTTACTTTCAGGCCTCTGACTCTTCTGGGGTCGTGTCCCTTTGCAGTACTCGGCATTCAGACACGCCCCCTACTTTCCTACATGGACCGTGTTAGCCTAGGGTATGATTCAGCATGCCCTCATGAATATGAATGGCATGCTGACATCATACCGTTTAACTGCAGCCTCCGAGTAAGACATATTAAGTCTTACACAGAGGTTTTGTGAATCCGGCCCTTAATTTTCAAAAAGAAGTATTTTAAGCATTTTACTGTATGATTTACTTAAGTCTGTCTGCCTGTTTTTTTTTTTTTTTTTTTTGCTATGCACGAGAGCCATACAACATTTTGAGAACAATTTACTTGTTTAAATTACCTTTGTGCTGTATTTTTCCACCAAAGAAAATCAAAAGTACTCTTTCTCGAGTCTAGAACATTTCCTACTTGTTTCTAAACTGATTAAATCACTGTAACAGCACAAATAGATGTACTGTGTGACCTTTGACCTCTCGGCATGCTCAGATTATGTTATCTGAGGAAAATAAGGAAGTTAATGCCACAGAATCACTGAGAACAAAAGGACTATTAAGAAATTAAAAGATTTGCTTTAAGTAAGTGCTAAATGTTGCACATTGTTATAGAAACTTTTTTTAATGGTAAATGTTATTTTGACTTTGTTAAAATACATATTCAGTGTTTTAATTACTTGTAACAATGCAGATATATAAACAAGCTTTTAACTGAAGTTCACAGATAGGTTTGCAGAAAGGCTTCTATGTGTTCAGTTAAGGAAAATATCTAGCATACAGAAATAATTTTTTGTTTGTTTTCTTTTGTCTGTTTCTCTCCTTTTCTTTTTATGATAATTATTGTGCTTTCCTCAGTTTAACTGACTTATCTATATCCCCAGTTTGATGAAAGTAAGATCTGTATGTTTTAAAAGACCAAGGTTCTTATTTAACAATGTTCTGTAAAAAAAATATCAGCTCTCATAAATTTACAGAGAGAGTTACTTACCAGTTTCTAGATACCTGTTTTGTTATCTAGCTTTAATAACTAACCTTTTTGAACATAGCTTATTCTAAGATAGATATACACAGGTCAGTAATCATGAACTTTGGTATACATTTGTAGTTCATATGCATTGTTCTATCTAGGTATACATAGGTATACCTCTATATGACTAACATACAACCATCATTAAAATATGTACCTAGATATGTGAACTCTTTCCATTTTGTTGTGATCACCTTTGCACATGTATTGAGACATTTCTATTGCTGACAGCAATTTTGCAACCTGTTACATTATGCTTGCATAACAGTATATAGGGGTCTAAGATATTCAAACCTACTTTGTCTGTGTATCTATAGCATTTGCCGTTCAACTGTTGCATATTATTGTGTTGTCTGTGCCATTTATACATGTGCATGTTTATAGTTGTACCTAACATAATATGTACAGAAGTCAGATATTAGTAATTTCTGCATTTGTCATTGCCAGGACTTGCAATACCTGTTCTTATTAATTTACAGAGAGAGTTACTTACTAGTTTTTGGATAGCTATTGTGCTCTCTAGTTTAAATCTTAATAGCTTTTACTTAAAATTGTTGATAGTTCTGTTTTTTATTAAATCTATCTGGAAAACATTTTAGACTCATAGCTAAACATAAGCTACCTAAAGGCATTACTATTTTCCTACAATACACTAGCCCCCAGATTTACTATTCCTCCATGCAGGACTAGCTTAGTACTGCACAGAGGTGGCTGTTTAGGAGCAGGATGGCAGTGCGCCATGCATGGTAATGAGGTGTGGTGCCTGAGCTCCTAATCTTACATGGAGCGTGTAAGAGTGCAGGGGGCATGTCTGACAGCAGAGTTCTCAGAATATACATGCCCCCACAATGAAGAACAGCAGAAAGGGGTAAGAAATGAGCAAGACTGCTCATAGGTGTCCGCATATCCCCACCAACATTCCCTCTCATGTACAACAGCAAGTAATCACCAATAAAATGAACAAACCCTTATTTTTTTTATTTTAAAATCCGATTAAAGCTAACTATAGGTGCGTGGGTGTGCCCATCGTTTAGCTATGATTAATGCAGCTTAAATGGCTGAAGAGGATAACAAGGAAGATATATGCAAATGAAGCAGCATAGCAATAGTGTAGTGGGCAGAGCATTTGCCTTACAAACAGGCATTCCTGGTTCAAGTCTCACTGCAGCACATTCCATTTTCCATGGCAAAGCACATTACGACTAATATTTATGTTGCATTACCTACTAAATAACATATATTTATGAACTGGAGTACTGCAGTAAATGCACATGTGAGGTGTCAGTGTCATAATGAATAAAGCACTAGTAAGCAGGTTTAAGCACCAATAAGCAGTAGTAAGCATATTTAAGCAGTAGTAAGTGGGTTTAAGCCCTTTTGCATGGGGTAAGCAATGCACACACAGGTTAAGCAATCCTGAAGCTAACTCTCTGTAAGCATATGTAACCGAAGGTTAGCATTCCTTACCCTTGAGCCAACTGTGCAAACCTGCTTACAACTGCTCAATAGTGCCTTAATCACTCTGTATCCAATGGCCCTTGTTCTGCCCAGCAACAAAATAACCAGCCATGTAGGTCTCAAACCCAGGACCCTATATACCATAATCACAGTAATTAACCACCAAGCCATCACTGAAGTACAGAAGAGTGAGGCATCAGCAAACAAGTCTTCACCATAGTAAAACCAAACTGAACCTGTGAAAGGAATCAGTCTACAGACATATGTGCCTTAACCCACTACATAACATAAATATGTGAACTGGAGTAAAGCAGTAAGCCCAGAAGTCAGGTGTATAAAACACAAGGACCCCATACAGTGTACGTACACATGAATCATGGATACCAGGCATACAATAAGGTTAAATGAATAATAACTCAATGCCAAAAAGAAATTATAATGCAAGGTCTAATGTAAGCAACACTAAGTAATGTGTAGGCCAGCTAACTCAATGTGCCCAGTGTTATACCGCTTTAAACAATGCCAACCCTAGGTAAGCAGGTTTGCCCATAACCTAGCCTTTTCAAAACCGGCTAGTCATGGAAAAGTGCGGGAAATCAGCCCTACTTAAACCCAAGAGGAGGGAATACATCTCATAACTGGTTGTAGCTTACCCTTGCATGCATAATGGCAGTAAGGGGAGAAGATGTACACTTTTTGTCACAGTGCTGGTGCATCCAGGATTCCAAAGTCATGGCAGGACTCCTTATCAAAGACCATGATCAGAGACTGCTGTAGGGCCAGTACCAGGGCTTTCAATATAAGGGAGAGGCCTGGGACCATCTCGCCCATGACCTCACCAGTGCCACTGGCATACCCTGAACTGGTGAGCAGGTCACTCATCACTCTGCTGACCTGAAGCGGCATAAGAGGGACCTGCTGGAAGAGTGGATCCAAAAGGGAATGTTCCAGTTGTGTGTAAGTATCACCCTATGTGTGTAATAATTGCCAGCTCAGGTATATCATGGATAGGTATGGCTAAATATTCCTCTTATGTCCCCCACAGCTGCAATGGAGTGGGCTGCGATATCTCACTGGCTTGTTATAAGATATGATGTCACTAATTACGTTGTACAGCACATGTGCACCCCTTACTGCATGACATATCTACAAAGGTTGACAGGGTTGTGTCTGGAGGCATACACAGGGCCAATATTGACATGTTGCTGTGATAACCTCATACATTTACTGTTGTAACTGGGTTTGTTGCAACATATGTCCTATGAGGGGTATGAAGTCAATAACTCTCATGGCTGTCACCATCTACAGACTGCAATCCTCACACTACCTTCTGCAGTTCACAGATAGGTGCTCTGTGGTAACACCTGAAATAAAAGGTACCACACACTGGCCAGTCTGCAGATGACCCTACAGATGGGTGTTCCCTCATAAACATAGCACTGACACGGCAGATATGAAAACATGTAAGACAGCCATATCCACACACATTCTGTTAAACCAACATTACTCCAAATGCAGTATAGCAGCACTTACAGTCTGTAGTCAGGTCAGGCACACCCCCCTCCTGTGTGTTGGCCTGTTTCCACAGTGCATGTTGTTAGAGGTAAATCCCCAATCCATCTGATATGCTGTTTTTCAAAAAACAGATTGAGTTCCTACTCACAGTGAGAAAGGGCCAACACCAACATGATGTTCCTAGATATTGGTGTGTGTTTCCATGCAATTGGCTATGGGAATGTTACCACAGCTGTTCCTTGTGCCATCAGCTAGAGGAGGGCTGCAATTCATGCAGAGGCCATCGGCTGACCCTGAGCATCACTTAAAATACAAATGCTGCAGCCTAAGCAATGCAGATGTAAGTCTCCACATCCACCAGAGAGGGAGTGAGAGAGGCAGACAGAGGCACAGAAAAGCCAGGGAGGGGTGGGAGAGTAAAACTTAAGCATGTTTGTGTCACACACCTACCAGTACAGGGTATCAAACCCCTGATGACTATGTAGTGCTATCACATGTCCTTGCGGTTAGTGGCTGCACCACATAGGTTATATATTGGGGAGCTCTCAGAACATATATGTGATGGTGAGTGACATCTGCAACAGGGATATGGTAGCTATGTGATAGGTGCAGCACATGTGCCTGTCTTCATGAACAGTTGTCAGAGTCAACACAGCCACATTCTCACAGGGACACACACACACTGAAACACTTGGCAGGGCCAGGAATACAACTCATCACTAGTAGGATTGCCACAACACAGTACTGTGCAGATATCACATGCATCACAGGGGTCATATGGGAGTTATATGTGCAAAGGGCATGTGGAGGTGTCTGACATCAGACAGCATGCTTCATTATGCCAATGGGGGTTGTAGTGATTGTGAATGTGGTCATACGCATCATACACCACACACACAGATACAGATGCTAGCACTGACATGCATGGGTGCAGTGCTTCACGGGTGTGTTGTGGTTGACCCTGCCAGATGGCTATACAAGGCTAGGTGATGGGTATACCTTGGAGTCAGGCCACATGACAATGGTCTGCAATGTGGCTCAGGGGTGTAGTGTCTGGAGTTTCCCACACAGGTGGGTATTGTATTCACCATCCAGTCACGTGGGTGACTATTGCATGTGGCCAATGCTGTGCATTAGTCCAAGATATGGACAGTGTCTGGGATGTGCACACCTCCCATGTGCATGTATAGTGACATGTGGAACTGTACCTGGAGTGTCTGGCCCATGTTGTGTATACAGTGTGTTATCAGATGTGCCAGTCCTGGCCTCATGAGGCGTGAACTGTTAATGGACAACAGGTTGATCCTGCACCTACATTGATAGCATGATACCGGTATTCCCTGTTGTAAGTGGCATCTGTCCATACAGGGCTTGTGTGTCAGGCATGGTATGTCCTTTATGGGTCATATTTGATGGCACCAACATGGGGGAGGTGCACTGTCGGCATGTACATGGCTATTGGACTGATGGACAGGGTACCATGCCCACTGTAGCCCACTGCAATCACACTATAGTTACTATTAGTGGGCAATATGCAGGGTACTACCAACATAGCGGCTGCTGCCTAGGCAAGTTTTTGTATGAGACATGGGTTGAGAGTGTTCCCTGGGTAATACAAGGGTTGCTAACATTGTTCAGCTGGCATTGATGTCACACTTAGGGGTATAGATTTACACCCCAGTCTCTGGGCTATTTCACATCTGTTATCCCTGTATGGTGGACATTGTGATATATACTTGGACCACCATATAAGAAGTTTGCAAAACCTGCTACACGTTGAGTCCAGTTGTTACACACTCACAACCACCTCCACACGGGATACAAATGACAAACACAGACACACACCTATCATGACTGGGATTAGACCTCCTACCTAACTAGTATATTACTCAACAACACTACACCATTATAGGACATGCCATGGAGATTACTAGAGTACTCTTTCCTCAAAGGTGTATTTCACAGTGAATGGCATCAGCAGGATTGCCCACGTAGGGCATTTCAATTGTACTGAGTGTGACTAGCTTAAAATGCATTGCTCCCTACACAGGCATAGAAACACACACAAAACATCCACAACTGCCAAGTATTGGAATAGAACCCCTACCGGAGTTCTATATCACACTACAGCATGATGCTGTTATAGGACGCACCATGGGGATTAAGAAAGTACCCTTTCACCAAAGGTATATTTCACAGTGAATGATGTGACACCCATGCCCTGGCCCAGCAATCAAGGAGCCTCAATCCTCAATCCTCATTACTAACACCAGTGAGGGGCATCTCACATAGGAGGAAAGGACAACAAATACACACAGTAAAGAGAAATTTCCCTTAAGAGCACACAGAGATCTCAGTAAGTCCAGGGTGGGTTGCTCCCTTGCTCTCCAGGTCCCCGATAAAACTCCCCACTGGCACAGCTATAGGGTCCAGATCTCAGCTTAGTGGGCAAGCTAAAACCTCCAGCTCCCTCTCTGTCCAACCAGTGCTTCGTGTCCCTGCCCAAGTAGTGAACACACAAACACACACACACACACACACACACACACACACACACACACACACACACACACACACACACACACACACACACACTTTGAGAAGAGTTTATAAAACCACACAGACACTCCTGGGAAAGGCTGTGCCCCTTTTTCCCAGATTATATGGTAGTACTAGATGCCACCACCAACTAATATTTATCAGCTACTCAAAGGCCCTTAAAAGGGTGTCCAGTTATTACTGTGCAGTATTATTATTATCCAACTGGTAATTTGTGCGACTAAACAGTCAAGGCTTATTAGAGTGACTTGGTACAGGATCACTATATGCATGCAATGTACTCTTAGAGCTTTACTTATCTCTACACAAAAAAGCCACAGTTGAAAGGTTTTAAAATATTCAATAATAAATAATAAAAACACAAGACAATACTTTCTACTACACAGTGCTAGTCAAGAGTTCAGAGATCATAGAGAAATACTGAAAATAAATCAGTAGTACAGTTCTGACATCACAGAAAAAAACATTTAGTCTAATATTTCCAGTTTCTAGCTATTTCTAAGAGAAAACACAAGTCTAAGATCAGCTTAAATATAGAGCAAAGGCAGAGTGCTGATGAGTTGGATGGTCAAGACAAAAATGTTTAATGCTCTCTGATTTTCTCTGTTTTTAAAATCACATTTCTGTTTCACATAGGTTCATAGGTTCATAGGTTTATACTAGGCTATCTGCCCTAAGGCATTTATAAGCCTAGCCCAAATTATTGTGGCTTACGCCACCCCTTATATGAAAAAATACTGTTCCCATTAGTTTGTTTGCCTCTGTCTAGCAGTGACACAGAGTTGATTCCTGGGGTAAACCTACGATCTCCCATCCACAGGTCTAGATTTCTCTTGAACAGAGTCAGCGAGGTGCTCTGCCTCACATGGACCGGGATTTTATTCCACAGCATAGGGAGTCTCTGAGTGATAAATCTATCCCTCCAGCACGTCCTATTTATATCCGTGCTAAGGTTTAAGTCGCTTGCTCTAGTGGTTTTGGTGGATTTGGATTTTTTGAGGTGGAGCATGTCCATTAATTCCGGGTTGGACATGGCCTTGTATGTCAGGCACATGTCACCTCTGAGCAGACGGTATGCGACTGAATAGAGCTGGAGTTTCTTCAATCTGGCAGCATATGACAGATTTTGGAGTCCCTTTATCCTTTTGGTGAGGAACTTTTGGGGTCTCTCCAATTGCTGCAGATGTCGGGTGAGATACATCCCGAATGGGGCATTGTACTCGATCATTGGTCTGATAAGTGAAGAGTACAGGGGAACAATGACCTTACTAGATCTGGATGTGAATCCCTTCATGATCAGGTGGGCAATGTAGAAGGTCTTTCTAACCACTTTAGCAATGTGAGTGTCAAAAGAAAGGCCACTGTCAACCTGGGTCCCCAGGTCCCTGATAACCTCTTCTGTGCTTAGTGGATTGCCACCTATATGGTAGCTTGGGGTTACCTTGTTTTTCCCGAAGGGTATGACTATACATTTTTTGGCGTTTAACTTCAGGCCATGGCTCTGGCACCAGCTATCTGTTTCCGTGAGTCCCTTCTGAAGGATATCCGTGTCCGATGCACTTTCCACTATGGCCCAGTTTGCAGTCGCCTGCAAACTTTGTCAGCCAAAGTCCTCCCATGTTGGCCTGTACTTCTGAGAAGTAGATGCCAAACAATAGGGGCCAAGGACCGAGCCCTGTGGGACACCACTTGTGACCGGCTTGGAGTCTGACACAGCGCCAGCAACTCTAACCCTGTGGGTTCTGTCCTTAAGCCAGTTTGCAACCCATCTTGTGACATATGTGTTTACATTTAAGCTGGTAAGTTTTCTACAATACCCGAGTGGGTATTGTGTCGAAAGCCTTTGCAAGGTCAAGGTAGGCTGTATGGACTGCCTTTCCTCATCAATGGCCTTGGTGACTGTTTCAAGAAGTCAACCAAGTTCAAAAGGCATGATCTTCCCTTGACAAAGCCAAACTGGGTCGGGTCCAATGTCTGCAAGTCCCTTATATCTTTGTTTATGAGCTCCGTTATGATCCTCTCCATAGCTTTGCAGACTAGACTTGTTAAGCTTATGGGCGGTAATTACCAGGGTCCGTAGAGGCACCGCCTTTGTGGAGTGGGACCACAGTTGCCGTCACGCCACTCCTTGGGCACGTATCCTGTGGTAAGGCTGAGATTAAACAGCTGCCTTATGTGCGGGTTTAATTCCTCATTTAGCTCGTGTAGCACACAGCCGGGGACACCATCCGGTCCCATTGATGCTGTGTTTTTAGCTTTAGAGAGAGCAGCTTTCACCTGCGCATTTGAGATGTCTGTGAGGCTACACTCGGCTGGGATAGTTATCTCTCCTTTAGGAGGGTTAGGGGGGGTGAAGTTTGCACTGAACCTGTCTGCCAGTATGTTGGCAATGTCTGTGGGTTCAGTGATTTTTGTATCATTTTGGACTAATTCTGAGCATATCTGGGAGTTTCCACCCAGGTTCCTAACATAGCTGAAAAAGGCCTTATGATTGTCCTTTGAATCCATGGCAATTTTTCTCTCAAAATTGGCCTTAGTTGATTTTATGAGTGCTCGTATTTTTTTACTAATAATGATCAGGGGTGATTCCCTTTTATGGATTTTGTTCTATCATGTAATAGCTTTCTCCTCTTATTGTAAAGTTTGTTAATGGCTGGGGTCCACCAGACTGGACGTTTGCCCTTTGTGGAAAGAGTCTTGGTTTTATTTGGGATTGCCTGATCCATGCAGTCCTGGAGGTGTTCATAGAAGGCATTTGTAAGGGCTTCCGCAGCTTGGGTTGTGGTTTCCTCTGGCTCAGGGGCCTTGAAGGATACCACACCAGTCTTGAGTAGTGTGAAGTTTGCTTTAGAGAAGTTCTTCACTATGGTCTTTTTTGCTTGGGGTGGGGGCGGGATGTGGATTTCCAGTGAGATTAGTTTATGATCAGATCTCACCAATGAGGGATATACTTCCGGTGTGGAGCATTTTGTCCCCATGTTTGTGACAATGAGATCTAGTATATTTTCTCCTCTCGTGGGAACAGTGACTAGCTGTTCCATGGCATTTGAATTACATCATTCTTCACACTTCCCTGGGTTCCCAGGCTAACAGAAACAACATTTACATTCTTAACATCTCCTTTTGTTATCTTGCAGCTGGTCAGAATGCAGAGCAATAAAAATACATTTGCATATTTAAATCTAGCAATTTAACTCTTGGTTAAAACAATAGAAGGAATGTATTCATTTAGACATTTCAGCACCATGTTTAGATCAAAGCATCACAACATGCTTTACTTGGTCAACTTTCTGCCAGTGGAGTGCATTGTTGTTACATTTTTTTCCAGTTCCACATGTAACACTATTTTTACCATTTAAGACAATAAGCCTGTGGTTTACTTTTGTATTTACAGATGACAGAATTAGCTCCAAAATTCTATCTAGCTATGCTGGCAGCCTTCATCTATCTTCATTCAATCTTCACATAACCCCCCCCCCCGAGAACTAAAGCTAGTTTTACAAGTGACCCTTGAGAAATGCTGCTTGAGGGAGTTAGGTCTGAGTATACCTTACCCCGTTCCCTGTCTTAAGAGCCCATCTGCATTGCTATTGCTAATCCCACAGCAGTGCTGCATGGACATATCATATGCTTGCAACACCAGGCTCCATCTTAGCAACATGGCATTTTGCTGGCTGGCTATGTTTAACCATGTTAGGTGGTTGTGATCTGTCATAACAGTAAATTTCCTTCCAGACAGATTAGGCTGAAGTTTCTGCAGTGCCCGCACTATGGCTAGACATTCATTTTTTACAGCTGCATAGCATTCCTCTCTGGGTTGAAGCCTACGACTGAGATAAACCACTTTGTGCTCTTCCCCCTCTGAATAAATCTGGCTAAGTACAGCCCCCACCCCATGGCTCAAAGCATCCACCTGCACACCAAACTCTTTGCTGTAATCTGTACTGGCTATCACAGGGGGTCCTCCCAAAGCTTCTTTAAACTTCTGGAATGCCTGCTCACATGCTGGGGTCCACACTACCTTATCTGGCCTGTTTTTCCTTGTCAGGTATGTGAAGGGAGCAGCTATGGTACTATAACTGGGGATGAACTTTCTGTAGTACCCTGCTGTCCCTAAAAATGCCCTCACCTTCTTTTTGGTAACCGGTGCAGGCCATGCCTGAATAGCTTCCACTTTGGCAGGTTCTGGCCTTATCTTACCACTCCCCACTCTATGTCCTAGGTAGGAGACCTCTGCCATACCCACCTAACATTTGCTCAGCTTAATGGTCGACCATGCCCTCTGTAGTCTGCCCAGCACCTCCCTGATATGCTGAAGGTGTTCTGATCAGGAATGGCTGTAGATGGCAATATCATCTAGGTAAGCAAGGGAAAACCCTCCTGCTCCCACTAGGATATGATCTACCAACCTCTGGAAATTTGCTGGGGCATTCTTCATCCCAAAAGGCATCTTTGTGAACTCATACAAGCCAAAAAGAGTCACAAAGTCTGACCTCTCTAGCACTGGGAGTCAAGGACACCTGCCAGCAACTCTTGGTAAGATCAATGGTTGTAAGATACTTAGTCCCACCCAGCTTCTCTAGGGCCTCATCTGTCTTAGGCATGGGGTAAGCATCTGACTCTGTGTGACTAATTTCCTACAGTCCACACAGAACCTGGTGCTGTCATCCTTCTTTGGTGCCAGCAACACTGGGGATGCCCAGGGACTGTTGGACTCTTGAATCACCCCTAGTTGCAACATCTCCTGTAGCTCCTCCCTCAGAGTCTGTTTAACTCACTCAGGCTCTCTACAAGGGACCTGCCTATTAGGCCTTTGGGGTCCTGTATCCACCTGGGTATATCCCACGTGGGTGTACCTTGGTTTTCCAGTGAACATGTCCCCAAATTCCTGCAACACTGCTCATATTTCTCGAACCTAGGTAGGAGAGAGCTGCTGGGACATTGCTATCCCTTCCACTGAGGTGTCAGCCCAAGTCTCACTGAGGAGATCAGTCCCCAGATCTCCTTTAGAGTCCTCCTGCAATCCACTGCAAATGCTCAGCACAAAGGCCTCCCAACCAATTAACAACCAATTAATATATGGTGTGGATATCCAACCACTGCCAAACAATTAATATGTGATGCCTGTGCCCTGGTGCAGCAATCAAGCAGCCTCAAATCTCACAGCTAACACCAGTGAAGGGTGTCTCATATAGCAGGAAAGGATAACAAATACACACAGTAAAGTGCAATTTCCCTTAAGTGCACGCATAGATTACAGTCAGTCCAGGGCTGGTCACTCTCTTGCTCTCCAGGTCCCCAATTAGACTCCCCACTGACACAGCTATAGGGTCCAGATCTCAGCCTAGTGGGAAAGCTAAAACCTCCAGCACCCTCTTTATCCAACCAGTGCTTCATGTCCCTGCCTAAGTAGCACACACACACATACACACACACACACACACACACACACACACACACACACACACACACACACACACACACACACACACACACACACACATACACTTTGAGAAGAGTTTATACAACCACACAGACACTCCTGGGGAAAGTTGGCACCGGTTCTCCAGCTGTGCCCCTTTTCCCAGATTATATGGTAGTACCAGCTGCCACCACCCACTAATATTTATCAGCTACTCAAAGGCCCTGAAAAGGGTGTCCAATTATTACTGTGCAATATTATTATCCAATTGGTAAGTGCGACTAAGCAGTCAAGGCGTGTTAGAGTGACTTGATACAGGATCACTATATACATGCAATGTACTCTTAGAGCTTAACTTATCTCTACACAAAACAGCCACAGTTGAAAGGTTTTAAAATATTTAATAATAAATAATAAAAACACAAGACAATACTTTTTACTACACAGTGCTAGTCAAGAGTTCAGAGATCACAGAGGAATACTTAAAATAATTCAGTAGTACAGTTCTGACATCACAGAAAAAATACTTAGTTTAATATTTCTAGTTTCTAGCTATTTCTAAGAGAAAACACAAGTCTAAGATAAACTTACATATAGAGCAAAGATAGAGTGCTGATGAGTTGGATAACCAAGACAAAAATGCTTAATGCTCTCTGATTCCCTCTGTTTTTAAAATCACATTCCTGGTTCAAATGACTTCATTCTTCACACTTCCCTGGGTTCTCAGGCTAACAGAAACTACATTTATATTCTTAACATCTAATTTTGTTATCTTGCAGCTGGTCAGAAAGCAGAGGTATAAAAATACATTTGCATGTTTAAATCTAGCATTTTAACTCTTGGTTAAAATAATAGAAATAATGTCTTCATTTAGACATTTTGGCACAGTGTTTAGATCAAAAAGTCACACCATGCTTTACTTGGTCAGTTTTCTGCTAGCAGAGTGCACTGTTGTTACATTTTTCCAGTTCCACATGTAACACTATTTTTACCATTTAAGACAACAAGCCTGTGGTTTACATTAGTATTTACAGATTATCTCCAACATTATATCTGGCTAGGCTGGCAGCCTTCATCTATTTTCACCCAGTCTTCACAAATGACATCAGCAGGATTGCCAAAGTAGGGCATATGAATTGTACTGAGTGTGACTAGCCTAAAATGCATTGGTCCCTACACAGATATAGAAACACACACAAAATGTCCACAACTGCCATGTATGGGAATAGAACTCCTATCAGAGGTCTATATCACACTACAGTATGATGCGGTTATAGGACACACCACGGAGATTGCTTTATGTCCCTTTCCCAAAGGTGCATTTCACAGTGAATTACATCAGCAGGATTGCCAAAGTAGGGCATTTGAATTGTATTGAGTGTGACTAGCCTAAAATGCTTTGCTCCCTACACAAACATAGAAACATATAGAAAATGTCCACAACTGCCATTTGTGGGAATAGAACCCCTACCAGAGTTCAATATCACATTACAGCATGATGCTGTTACAGGGGACACCACTGGGATTGCTAGAGTGCCCCTTCCCCAAGGTGTATTTCACAGTGAATGACATCAGCAGGATTGCCAAAGTAGGGCATTTGAATTGTACTGACTGTGACTAGCCTAAAATGCATTGCTCTGTACATGCACACATACACACACACACACACACACACACACACACACACACACACACACACACACACACACACACACACACACACACACACACACACACACACACACACACACACACACACACACACACACACACACACACACACACACACACACACAAAATTGCCAAGTCTGGGATTAAAACTCCTACCTAACTATTTCATCACAGTGCAGTGGCAAGCAGCTATGGGGCACATTACGGCAGTTACTGGGCTACAAACTTTCCATAGATGTATTTCTTGGTGGATGACATCAGCAGCCTTACCAAAGTAGAGCATTTGAATTATAGGGAGTGTGACTACCCTAAAAAGCATTGCTCTCTGCACAGACAGAGACAGACACAGACACACTTACCAAGACCAGGATTAGAACTCCTACCTAACTGTTTTATCACACTACAGCAGTTACGGGGCATGCTACTGCAATTTTCTAGGCTACAACCTTCCAAGAGATGTATTTCTAGGTAGATGACATCAGCAGCCTTACCACAGTAGAGCATTTGAATTGTAACGAGTGTGACTACCCTAAAAAGCATTGCTCTCTACACACACACACACACACACACACACACACACACACACACACACACACACACACACACACACACACACACACACACACACACACACACACACACACACACACACACACACACGCAGAAACACACACACACACACACAGACACACACACACACACACACACACACACACACACACACACACACACACACACACACACACCATGTTTGGGATTGGAACTTCTACCTAACTAGTTTATCACTATAGCAGTACACATTTATAGGATGCACCACAGATATTAGTGGGCTACGATTCTCCCAAAGGTGTATTTCACAGTGAATGACCTCAGCAGGCTTGTCATAGTAGAGCTATGAGGAGGGCAGTGTTTGTGCATGGGCCATAACCCATTCATCTAGAAGTTGACACACCACTTGCGGGCACACACAGGGTCATATTTCACAGGTACATGTATACAGATGTTAGATGACTACTTCCTTGTACAGTCATGTTGCACAGCTAGCACTTGCACCACATAGTCTTTAAAGCTGACAGATACCGGTGGCTAGTATCTACAGTGAGTGACATCTGAACCTCATGTGGTTGTGGCCCTTTGGCTGTGTGCTGCATGAGACAGGCCAGGATGGCTCTTTGTCACAATCACCCTCTTCCACACATCTATATACATCTACCTTTGGCTTATTATAGTGTGTTGTCCTTAGATATATGTCTGTATTCATATCCAGTGTGTGTGTGTGCAAAGCATGAGTGGTGCATACTGAGGGGTGTCTGCGCTAACATCTGCGACTGCCAGATATTTTTGGTCCACTTGTGTTTGCAGACATGGCCTTCATTTGTTTAAGTGTGTGAGCATGCCCCGTATGACCATTCAGTATGTTGCTGACTGACATTGCCTTCATTTCTCTAAGTGTGTGAGCATGCCTAGTATGCTCATCTGTATTGAATGTGTGGATTGAGTCCAGGTAGTTTGCACTGCAGTGCAAAGCTTTGTGTTGTACACCTACAGGTACCATACTGTTTCTGCAGGGTATAATTTGGCATTGACTGTTACTACATTTCTACATAGGATGGGGGGCACAACTGACTATTTCTACATTTCTACACAGGATTGGGGGGGGCACACCTGACTGTTACTACATTTCTACGTAGAATGGGGTCGCCCACCTGACTATTTCTACATTTTTACACAGGATTGGGGGGCACATTTGACTGTTACTACATTTCTACGTAGGATGGGGGCACACCTGACTATTTCTACATGTCTACACAGGATTGACGAGAAACACCTGACTGTTATTACATGACTACGTAGGATTGGGGGGGGGGGGCACAGCTGAAACTTGTACACATTTGCTATGACTGTATTGGTATGTCAGGTACTCCATTTCATTCTGTATTCTAAGCTATCATGCTGAGTAGAAGCATACCAGTGTACTGCAGATCTTAGCTTTGATTTATCTACATATTACTTTCTGACTTCCCACTGCCTGACCTGTTGTAGTCTGTCTGTGTAGGCCTGGGGGGTTACACATAGGCATAATTCAGAGCCCATAGCACAGCCTTTGTTTGTGTTTGTCTACACCTGTCTTGCTGTCTGTGACTGTTGTTGGGTATGTGAACCCCCCCTGACTGGCATATGTGAGTCACTTACCTTGTGGATGTCCCAGTATTGAGGGTGGTGATGCAGGGCTGCCTATGTCAGATGCACATAGTACACTCCCTACACATGGTTGAACACAGGTAGTGTCATATTTGGCATCTCTTTTACTGTATGTGAGAGTCAGAGAGAGGTGTTATTCCCTGGGTCCCTCCTATGTCAGTGTATGCACTATGCATTGCCTTTTTGCCAAGGCCAGGGCATACTGGGTATGCCTCCTTCTGCCTACTGGGGAAGGCTTAGGTTGTTCTGTGCAGACCTTGACAATGCTAGGGGGGGGTGTGGTCCTGCCCCATGCTGTTCTTGCTGCAGCTGTTTCCACAGGGTTATATTGTGTAGCATGGCACATATGATGACAATTTGGGTACATGTAGCTGGTGAGTAATGCAAGGCTACACTGGATGTGTCCAGGCACTGGAACTGTAACTTGAGCATCCCAAACACATGCTCTACTATAATTCTGGTCTGTCTGTTTGCCTCATTATGGAGTTCTTGCTCAGGTGCATGTGCATTTCTGATGGGTGTCATCAGCCATGGCTCCAATGCATATCCAGCATCCCCCACTAGGTGACCGTGAGGGATATCCCCATTGGCAAATCTCTGGTACAGCTGCGTATGATGCCAGATGTGGGAATCGTGATAGCTTCCAGGGCAGCCAGCACACACATTCATTATTATGCCCAGGGCATCGCACATGACCTGCCAGTTGATGGAGTGGAAGCCCTTGCAGTTGATGTAGACCCTACCCCGCTCACCGGGTGGTGCTTTGATGCATATGTGCATGTAGTCTATAGCACCCACTACCTCAGGGTATTCTGCTATTTGGTGGAATAGTTGCATATTGCTGGCTAATGCCTCACGGGTGTTGGGGAAATATACGTGCTCACTGACATGTGCTAACATGGCATCCAGGAACTGGTGGAGTACCCTGGATGCTGATGCCTGTGAGATCCCCATCATATTCCCAGTTGGCCTTTGGAAGGTACCTGTAGCTAGTATTCTTAGGCCTACACATACCTTGATATCCACTGGGATGGGTTCCCCTCTGTTAGTTCTGTGTGTCAGGCATGGCCGACACAGCATAACAATTTGCTGTAGGAAGTCCCTGTCCACCCTATAGTGCTCCACTATCTCCAGCTCATGTAGCCCATGGTAGGTTAGCCTGGGTCTGTACACTCTTCTCCTTCTCCTCACTGTGGGTTGGTAATCAGCATTCTCATCCTCACCACCCTCAGCCTCTTCCACAATTGTTGTATGATAGCTATTGCAGCCCCTATCATTTTGTTGTTTTGATTGTTAAAAGTTCCCTGCTTGTTTACACCGGTGGTGTACAGTGTGGGAAAAAACAGAGTGGAATGTGTTTGCATAGTTTATAGTAGTGTTCTGGGCTGGGCTGGTCTGCTGCCTGAATAATTGGCTGATTCTGATACATTTCACCTGCCAACTATGCTAGTTCTCCTAGATTTCCTTCAAACTGCTGTTTTCCCTTACCACTGCCTTCCTGTCTAAGCCCAGCCGTGCGCCGTGCAAACATAGTGCTCAGATGTGCACAGAGCTGCTATTTCTTGGTTTAAATTTTGTTGAAAACCTTTAAAACCCGGTGCACATCATGCACACCTGCTTAGGCAATGTAAAGAGTGCTAGCCAGAGTTAGACACACACCCTTTCTTAGCTGTGCTTAGCCAGGAGCAAACCTGAGCCACAGGGCTCCAATCCACTTACACTATGCCTGACACCCCCCCCCCATGATGTCAGCTAACTCCTAGGCTTGCACAAAGCTATTCCTACTCTTACACTGTTGAGACCTGTCTAGCATGCTGGGAAAAACTGGGATTCACTATCATTCCCCTCATTTGCATAGAATTGCCTGCTAATGCATAGTTACATGTCTTAAACTGAGCCTCCCCCCTTAGCAATCACTACTCACTGGCCATGTTGTCTTCTGGCTGCCACTGACTTTCATAGTAGAGTAGTGATTATAATTAGAATGTTTATTTTAGGTTTATTTTATTACCCCCCACCCCCCCCCCCCGATCCCGTTTGCATGCTGCTGCTGCCCTACGCTTAAACAGCCGAGATTGGCTTAAAAAAAAAATAAAAGTTGATTTTTTTTTTTATTTTTTACGCTGTTTGCAATGCCAATGGCCTTATACTTGGCCATTGGCATGCTCCATGACTGATATGCAACTTTTATTTGGAGCTGTCACAGCTCTGTTTTGGATTTTGCTGAAATGTACTCGGTTACTAACCGAGCACATTTCTGCAGATTGCACTAGTTCTGCATGGCCGGTTTCAAGCTTCCTGGATTGCACATTCACCTCATTTGCATGGATTTCTCCTGTAAAATGGGTAATTTGCATACAGGGGCTTAGTCCGTGCAGCACTAGTGCAGGAGTGCTCGTGCACTCCCCTGCAGGCTGTTCCTGGATTGCACGGCAGCCTTATTGCCTGCTAGAGCTCCTGCACTAATCCTGCACACCATGCAAGACATGCAGAATCTGGTGATAGGTATTTTGTTTTAAAATTACTCTCCGATTTGGTTGTACAAAGATAATTACTTCTAATATATAAAATTATCACAAATAATTTATTAACTTTAATTTCACCCACTTTGATATTTCACTACTCAAATCAATAACAATTCTAAGGAGTACTGGTAAATCATAAAAAAGGCTCTCAGAAGTCACTCAGTCAGGATTTATTGTCCACAAGAACACCAAAAAATAAACGACAATACTTAAAATGACAGTAAAAAACGTAGTACTAAGCGCTTTCACCCTCTTAAACATAAGGGCATCCTCAGAGTACATCTGAAAGCTTGTGCTTTCACCGTTTAAATAAATTAACTGCCAATTACAAAACATCTTTGATTGGTTGTACAATTAGATTCAAACAATAAAATATTTAAATAAATTAATAATTCAAAACCTTATAAAAATATTTGTATATATATGTTCACTACACCTACAGAGTCAGAAAACTACAAAAAATAGACCGCAATTTGTTAAAATAAATAGCATATAAAAACAGACCATATTTTAATAATTAATTCTAAGGAGTAGCCTTTTATTTTTTTTAATTTCGTATTACATTCTATACAGTTATTATAATGGCAGCAGAACAGAATGGACATAGATTACTGTTCTTGGAATGGATGAAGGTGGTTTTGAGGAACTTCTCATTAAAGACAAATAGAATGTGGTGGAACCAAACAAACCTAAAAAGTCTATAATGTAAAATAAAAAGCCATTGCGGCTAGAGAGTAAAAACACTTTAATGCATAAACACAAGATATAGGTAAGCATTTTCGAGTTTGTGAAACTTCTTCAGATCTTAATAAAACAGAACATATTCTAAAAGTTTAAATACTAGCAGCAACCGATAAAAACAAGCACTGACTAATGATGCAAACCTCTTGAAAGGTTTTGTTCTGTTCCACTCTAGCATACTCGCTTCCTTTATTGCTTTATCTATTTTCATCAATTTTATAATCCCTATTCTTAAGATCTATGCACGATACCACATTCTATTTGTCTTTACTGGTTCATTTTTTTGTTTGTTTGGTGGAATCATGGCTGAGAGTGGTGATTTGGAGTTGGATTCTGCCCTGATTAAGGGATCGACTAAGCATATGCAAGAAGGAGAGAAGAGACAAACTACTGACAAGTCTGTAAGTTCATCTATATTTACTGCCAATCCTCTTATCAGTATATCCTTTAGTGAAGAGGACATTGCAGCTGTTATCATTGATTTAATAGAGATGTCTGCTTATAAAAAAACACTAAGGGATCTAGAATACAAACTGCTTAAACACAAGCATTTACTGTGGCAACGGTATCACTTTGAGGCTGCTATCATTCATAAGATATTTCAGAGAAGACTTTGGATGCAAAAAATGCCATCTTACAGTGACAGCTTCCCGGAATTTTTGAAAAGGAGGCAAGTCTTGAATCTACAGTTGAGCATGGATTACATGCTATTAATTAATGATTTTTTTCCATTCAGAAGAGTGTTTGGCTAAGGAAATTAATGAACTAATGCTCCACCTCACTGGTTCCTTCAAAGGTGAAGTGTACAACTAGCTTATGGATGCTTTGTTACTCAACATTTCACTATATGAAAGAAAGCTTGAGAAGGAGAAAATCAAAAAGCTTCAGAGAGATTTCGCTGACTTCCGTGATGGCAATATCTTTTCTTGGCCTGGAGCTGTTCAACCAATTGGGTTGCCAGGTAGCTCCTCAGAGGCGTAGCAATGGACTGAGGCCATAGACTGTGATGATTGAGGTAACGGACAAGTGAATATGCAGCATTCTCTGAGATATGCTTATTTTGTTAACAATGATGCAGTTGAATTAAACTGTAATGGGGGGTCGCAATTTTGTTAGAACATTTCCAGCGACTACATTATTGAATTCGCAGGATATACATATTACCTTTCCTGCGCTGATAGACTCAAAAGGACAGCATTCAACTTGCAAGTCTGCAAAACTGACAGAATGTAATCAGCAATTTGATGGACTTTTTGATAATCAAACTGAACTTGTTGGTGATGTAAGTACCAAATATGTTGTTAATAATGTAAATACTGTTGATAATGCTGTTAGGGGTGGGGGTTTGTCTGTTAATATGAATTCTAAGGTTACTTGTTCATTAGATACAACTACATTATCAAATGTGTATACTGAGAATAACACTGCTATTAGTGGTGAAATTAATTCCTCTGCTCTAGACCGTGACCTAGACAGTACTTTAGCTGAAATAAACAATATGCCTGCAGTTAGACCAAAGTTTTTAACAGTGAGAAATATTAATAATGATATATGTGTAGCAGCTGAACAAGGTGGAAATAATACTTGCCATTCGGCTGTTTTTTTGGAGAAAGGTCTTCCCATAAAGCAAGACAAATGGATAGGGAGGTCACGAAGTTGCAGAAGAAGAGGAAGGTTACAGTCTAACCCCTCGATTCAACTCAAAGGTCTGGTTACATGCAATCGAAAGTAAATGATTTAGTCTTTAACTTATCTTCTATAGAACTCACTAGTGAACAAATTACTGTATTGAATAAAGGTCTTTCATTTGTTCCTGCCACTAAGATGAATTTAGTAGAGATAATTTTGGAACTAAATATGTTTGCTAGAAATGTTATGCTAATGACTGCTTTTTAAGATGGGGGCACAGCAATACTGAATACACATGGCTTTAAGAAGCCGAGCTCTTATGTACAGAATAACTCTACTGCAATGGAGGCATTCATTTAGATTTGTGAAGATGATTTAAGGAAATCAATCAATGATAAATCAAGAGCTGTTTTTTTATAATTTATCAGCTAAGGAAGATGAAGCATTGAGCACATTGACCAGAGCTGAACGCTTGGCTATCACAAAGGTGGTGGGATAGTCATTTTCGGTACTATGGAATATCTTAGAAAAATGTGTGAGATGCTTTATGATGACACTGTTTATGTTATACTACAAAAGTATCAGGTGAATGGCATTATAGATAGACTGAATTTTTATGTGCATGATCTACTTATGACAGATCAAATAGATTATTCTCTATATACATATTTTTCTGTTCAACATCCCACCATACCCGTTATAATATGGCTTGTCTAAAGTTTATAAAGATCCATTGAATCCCCCTGTCTGACCTATTGTATCAGGAAGATGGTGGCTCACTGAGCCCATGTCCATATATGTGGAAAAACAATTGAGAAGTTTTCTAGATACTGTAGAGAATGTCCTAAAGGACAGTAAGCAATTTTTGGAACAACTATATGCGTGGGCTAGTTGTAGGGGTGATAATGAGATTAAAAATGTGTTTTTTGTAACTCTGGATGTGAACTGTCTGTTCACAGTCATTCCTAATGATGAAGGAATTGAAAATGTGAGACAGTTTTTCGTTAAAGAAAGTAGGTTTTCTATGACTAAGGTCAATATTACCTGTGCCCTCTTAGATTTGAGTCTAGAGAATAATATATTTCTTTTTGAGCTTGAATATTTTCTCCAGATAGTAGGAGGTGCCATGGGCACAGTGTATGCGAACACATACCCTAATATTGTGCTTGCCAATTGGGAAAAGGAGTCTGTCTTTAGTAGTGAAATGTTTAAAAAGTATGTCACTTTTTATAAACATTTCATGGATGACATCTTTTTTTATTTAGCATGACAATGAGGTAGAGCTCGAAAGTTTTGTGCAGTTTTTAGGGAGTACCATGTCTTATTTGTCATTCTCTCTACATTATTCTTTAGTAAAGATTGATTTTTTTTGGATATAAGTGTCAGTAAGAATATGTTTGGCAATATATCAACTAAGGTATACAGAAAAACATGCAGGAAAAACAATATTCTGCATCAGTCTAGCATGCATCCTAGGCACATTACAAAACATGTGGTAAAGAACCAGGTACTTCAATGTATGAGATTGCATACAGATGTGGAAAGTTTAGAAGAGGCACTTGATACATTGTGCATAGATCTTAAGAATAGGGGTTATAAAATTGATGAAATAGATAAAGCAATAAAGGAAGTGAGTATTCTAGATTGGAAGAGAACAAAACCTTTCTTTTCTGATTTGTCTCCTATAACCCCAAAGGATAGTAAGGCTGTAGGTACTGAAGTGGTTAATAGGATGTGTTTGACTTTCTCTGGTGATGTCAATAAGATTTGTGAGATTGTGAAAAGGAACTGGCCTATTTTACTAACAGATCCTGATATAAGTAGGGTTATAGAACCTGTTCCCAAATTTAGCTTTAAGAATAGTAAAAATCTTAAGCTATGGTTGTGTTATAAACATAATAGGTCCTATGAATGGCTCACCTCACAAAAAAGGGTACATACGCCTGCAAGACATGTAAAGCTTGTTGTAACATCTGGTCCACTTGTATGGTTATGCATCATGTACATTCTAAGTCCATAGAGGTTTCTTTTTATGCAGACTGCTGTACCAAGAATATAGTGCACATGGCTAAGTGCAACCTATGTAACAGTGTTTACATAGGTAAGACTATATGTTGAAGGAGAGAGTATTGGAGCACTTGAATGATGTACATAATAACAAATTGACTAATGCACTAGCCAACCATGTATGTGAATGAGGACTGGACCATAATTTTAAGTTTTTATTTTCACAAAAGATTAATGAAAGCTTAAGAAAGGGAGATCTATGTAATGAAATAGAGTATATTGAGCTCAGATGGATTGTTGATTTTAAAGCATATGTTCCACCAGGCTTGAATAGTGTTGTCTCTTTAAAACCTCTTTTGAAAAAAAAGAGGTTTGCATCATTAGTCAATGCTTGTTTTTACTGGTTGCTGCTAGTATTTAAACTTTTAGAATATGTTCTGTTTTATTAAGGTCTAAAGAAGAGGGCAACCTCGAAAACATTTACCTATATCTTGTGTTTATGCATTAAAGTGTTTTTACTCTCTAGCCACATTTTATGAACTTCTCATTAAACCAGGAATTAAATATTTTATGTTTAAACTTGTAAATAGTTTTAAATGTTTTACAATTATACTCAGTGTTCATGTTATGTTCATAACATAATTATTACTATCTAACACAATCTATATGAATGTTTTCATATAAATGTTTGTCCTTAAATGTGAATGGACTCAATAATCCTATAAAGAGAGGAAGCTTAACCAAATATTTGAAAACTAAGAAAGTAATTCAAAGTAGATATTGCATTCTTGCAAGAAACTCATATAATAGAAGAAGATTTGGATAGGATGTCTTTTAATGGCTACTCTATACTTGCAGAATTTCAATTTCAGACCTAAAGAAGAGGTACCATGATATTGTGGAGGAAAACACTACCAGTACCTAAAATAATCGAAACATATTCTGACAAAAATGGCATGTTCTGCTTAATTATTCTATAAATAAATATAAAAAACTAATCACATTAGCCAATACTTATTGGATGCCCAGTATCAGTGCTGCAACAGCGAATAAATATCTTGACTTACTTGCAATCAAATCTAAGGGAGAAATAATATATGCAGGTGATTTTAAGTATATTCTCTCCAGAAGTCACACTACTAAATGTGATAAGTTTAAGATATCTGCACATGCTAAAAGATTGAACAACTTAATCAATAATTCAAATGTAAGTGATATTTATGAAAAAAATAGAACCCAAATCCCTAAAATACACACATTCCTCATACAGATTTGGTACGCAAACTACCATCAATAAGGTATTGGTTACAGATTATTTATTCTCAAAAATTCAGGAAGTTTTCATTAGCTCCTGTACAATGTCCGACCATAATGCAATTTTCTTTAAAATCCACATTAAATCTAGTCATTTAGTATATTGGTAAAGAATACCAGCATAAATTGTTAAGATAACTGGGTTTAAGGAATGGTTACTGAAAGAAATCAAAATATTTCTAGACATAAACGACAATGATAGTACTTCTAAAATTATTGTCTGGGATATGCTGAAATCTTACATTTTTGGTAAAAATCAAAACCTGGTACCTAAACAAATGAAAGGAATGGGATAGTACGCTGTTGAGAATACAATCAAAAATTGATGAACTAAAAAGAAATCTAAATAATAAAGACTAACAGAAATACAGAACTGAAACAATTAAATATTGATTACATGGAAATTCTTAATCACAAAGTGGCAATACGTGCATAAAGAATCAAATTATTGTCTTACTATGTTAATCCAAAAAACATGCATAGATTAGCTGTGAAATCAAAAAACTTAACCAATGTTAAACATTTAAGGGAAATTGTTGATGAAACTAAAACTAAAACTAAAATTGTAACAGATTTAGAAGAAATTCTTGTGACTTACAGAAAACATCACAAAATAATAAATAACACAAATCCAAACATTAATAACAACGTCCCAAAAGATAGCTTCTTAAATGAGAACATAGGCAACAGACTATCAATAGAACAGAATACCAAACTTCTCAAACCAATAACATTAAGTGAACTAAAAAAAGAGGATTCAAAGCCTTAAGAACAATAAAGCCCCAGGATTAGATGGATTAATAGGAGACATTTATAAAGTACTCACGGACAATACATTAAAGATACTTTTACAAGCTTTTGAGGAATTCAGAAAAAAGACAAGCTCATCCCCTTCCTGGAAATATGCCATGATTTCCCCTATCCTAAAACAGGACAAAGACCCCAAAATAGTAACTTTATATTGTCCCATTTCACTATTAAATGTGGACTATAACATTTTTACATCAATATTAGCTAACAGATTAAATCAACTGATACCTAACATAATAGTTGATTAAACATGCTTCATCCTAAATAGAAGAGTACAAGACAATGTTTTCAGGCTCTTTTCCTTAGTAGATCATGCTAACAAGAAAAAAAAAAGAACTATCAATTATTAGCCTAGTCTTAAACAAGGCTTTTGACTCTATAAATTGGTCCTATTTATTTAAAGTATTAGAAGTATATAACTTCCCCCCTTACTTTATCGATATAATTAACAGACTGTATGTTAACTCAATATCATACATCAAAATTGATGCTTTTTTATCAGGTCTGCTCAACATCCTAAAGGCACTAAACAAGGCTGCCCACTCTCCCCCTTATTATTTGCCCTATCAGTAGAACCTCTAGCTAACTTCATAAGAGCAAATTCTAATATAAGGGCATTTTCTGTTGGTCCAAGCTACATTTCTAAAATACAGCTTTTTGTGGACGATGTCATGCTAACAATTGGAAACATGGATTTCCCTATCAATCATATAACAAAATACCTGCAAGTTTTTGAAGAGGTTTCAGGTCTAAGCTTTAATCACACCAAAACAGAAACATTATTAATAAATAAAAAAGTAAACACTTTACTAAGAAAACACAAAAATTTTAACTGGGTAAATTACACCATTAAGTACTTAGGAATATACATAAAGTCAAACTGGAATAATACTTTAAAAACAAATTACAAATACCTATTATCCACAGTTAAGGAATTTTTAAATAGATGGAATAAAATGTATTTCACGATAGAAGAAAGACTGTCATTAATAAAAATGATCATATTACCCAAAATTTTGTTCTACTTCCAAACTTTAATTGCCTCTTCATCCAAAAAGTTAAGGAAGCAACTAAATTCTATGTTAATAAATTTCCTATGGTTCCCTCAAAAGCCAAGAATCAGCCATGCCTGACACTATAGAAGCTGGAAAGATGGGAGAATAGCATTCCTAAATTTAGAACTTTATGTGGAATTGACTATACTTAATGTGATGAGCCAATGGTGAAACTCCAAATATAGTTCTAATTGGAAAAATCTCCATGTAAGTATCTTATTATCTAACATAGACACAAATATTGACAATAATATGTTCTCAGGAAATAAAATAATCTTCCTTGTTGTTAAAGACCATTTTTACAATACCAATAAGAATAAAAAAAATCTCTTTTCACTAATTATATATTACATAATTTAAAAAAGATAAACAAAAATCATATGACATAAAGCTTAATATTTCCCATAGCATACATGAAGACATGTCTGGACTCTTTCAACATATCTAAAATAAAAGTAATGGAAGAAAATGGTTTAGTTTTCTGGCACCAGTTTCTCTGAAATAATAATATCCATGAATACGCAGTTAATGAATTCAAAACATGTCAAATCACTAACATAACACCTTTACCTAAAATACTTTCTCTTCTTTGTGAAATAAACACTTTGCACGTTAATAATATTCGATCATTGTCAAGTATATATAAATCTTTAAGAACCAATATGCAAATCCCAGAGGACTCCGTATGGAATTTCACAGAGAGAATAAACAAATCCATTTTTTCAGATAGTGATAAAGAAGTAGTACTTAAATCAATTAGTTGCACAACATCATCTCCTTCTTGGAAAATCTTCACTTGGAAATACATCCATAGGAGCTTTATAACCTCACATAAGATGGACTTGATATAAAAAAATAATCTTAATAAATGTTGGAGATGTGAGGACATACTTTTTGCAGATCGGGTACATATGTTTCTTACATGTAAAATAGTAACTCCATTCTGGATAGAGTTCAGAATTTTCACAAAGGCATTGTGGTTGAACAAGTGTGAAATATCTGACTCATTATTACTGTTCAATGCACCGATACCAGCACCTATCCTCAAAATACATGTGCACCTTTTTTGGTCCTTGATTGCAATTGCAAGAAAAATCATTATGTCAAATTGGAAGTGTAAAAAAAATCCTATCATTTACGGATTTTTTACTATTAGCTAAACTTGTATGTAATAGGGAGATGCAAACTATTTCAGAAAGAACTACTAAGATAACACATAAGAAATTAACTTGGTTGAAGCTTGAAAAACTACTAGATAAACTGTAATCACAACAATGACATTATATCTGTTATGGACATTGTAAATAGTTATTGTTCCATGTTATGATGTTTTTTAAGACATGCATTGTATATATTTATATATTATATTTCTTGTATTATTTTATTTCATGAAAATCAATAAAAAATGTTTAAAAAAAGAATAACTGGGATCATGCCATAGATAATTTGAGGGGATCTGTAAATGGATAAAGCATTTAGGAGCTGCCTTTGTTCAGTAGTAGTAGTACAGGGGTCAGCCCTGGAGTAAATTGAATTATAAATGGAC
This sequence comes from Protopterus annectens, assembly GCF_019279795.1. Classification (NCBI taxonomy): domain Eukaryota; kingdom Metazoa; phylum Chordata; order Ceratodontiformes; family Protopteridae; genus Protopterus; species Protopterus annectens. The sequence continues at coordinate 464,501,911 of NC_056732.1, forward strand.
AGGGATGAACTTTGTTTTATCTGGATGGGAAGTATGTTCCAGAGCAGTGGTATTCTCAGTGAGATATGCCTTTATGTCAAGAGTATTTCATCAGTTATGTTGAAGACATCTTTCTATCATCTGCAGAATAATGGGTTAGTAGAGAGTTCTAATAAAACACTGAAGGCCTTGCAAAAGAAAGTTATTGGCATTGATGGGAAGAACAAAGACAAGTTTTTACCTCATTTAATCTTTGCTCTATGAGAGATTCCATAAGTTTCAGCTGGGTTTCCCTCACTGTATACTGTTGCATGGTAGGCATCTAAGAGGACTGCTAGACATTACTAAGGAAACATGGAAAGATGTAAAGCACCATTTAAAGGTGTGAAAAAAATGCTACTTCAGTTTGCAGGGCAGGCTGAATGTGATTATGCTTACAGTAAAGGAGCACATGAGGAGAACCCAGATTATGTAACAAAGAGTTTGTAATACAAATGCCTAACTTAAAACAATTTAACCCATGTCAGATCTTAGTTTTAGTGTGATCCATTGAAAATACAGTTAGGGTCATAGGTGTTTACTAGTCTTTTTAAGCCTATTCATGCATCCCAAATCTCTGATAAGTTCTGGTACATTTGATAAATGTAAGTAGCTTCTTAGGAGATGAAATATATACAAGCAGGGGCCTTGGAAATAAAACATTTATAGGCTGTCTCTGTCCATTAAAGACATAGGTGCCAAACCAGGGATAAATTTCCTGTTCCCCATCCAATTATCCAAGTTACACATGAATTGAGTTAGGGAGGAACTCTGCTTCACATGGATGGGGAGCCTATTCCAAAGAAGGGATAGTCTCTGGGATACATATCTTTCTTTCCAGCAGGTCCTATTTATATCACAGGCAAAGTTTAAGTCTTTAGAACAGGTAATTTCTGTCTGAGGGACAAGTGCCATTTGAGATGATCTGAAAAAAGTGAACTGTAAGTTTAGATAACCAGGAAAGAGAAAGCTAGAGCAAATAGGTCACATGATTCAACCGATGCCATATAAAGAAGTGGAAGGCATTGTGGTTGACTTGCAAACTGAAATTTATACAACATTGATCATAGAATCTCTGCCTGAAGTATAGCTAGAGAAATTCTTGTCAGGAAGCATGAAGCAAGAGAATTTTGATTAAGATATAAAGGAGAGTTCTTATAAATGCCTGGAAGAACTAAACTGATAGGACATAATATAGAGGTAACTTATGGATTAAAGGTTAGGTCAAGAGCATATAAAGTACCAGAGTCACAATCTCAACTAAAAATGTTCCAAGCAGGCATGGCAGAAGAGTCATAAACACCTCAATAGTGCTATTCCAAAAGACTCATGGAAGCAATCAGATTTTGTAATGACTTTATAAAACTGAATAACATTTCAAAGTTTGAGAACTATCCCATGCCCAGAATTGATGAGTTGATACAGAACTTAGGAAATGCTTGATACTTAACCCTTGACTTAACAAAGGGTATTGTAAGATACCACTTACCCCACAGCTAAAGAAAAAAGGAGCTCTAGTAAACCTTAATGGTCTGGTCCAGTACACAAGATTACCATTTGTTAAGGGAGACTAATGTTTTAAATATCAAAGGCCCTGCTTGGGATATGCTGCACCCCTGTATGAGATGGTTATTTACTCATTCAGAGGACTGGGTGTCTCAACATGCAGGCTGTGTTAGAATGTATTAGAGAGGCTGGCTTGACTGTGAATGCTAAGCAAATTAAACTGAGTTTGGAGGAAGCCAAGTATTTGGGATATCATGTAGAAAGTAGTATGGTAAGACCACCGGTAGAAAAATTGTGGCCATAAAAAAAATGTCTTGAAGCATCCACCAAAAGGCAGGCAGGTGAAGGCTTTTCTATCTGGGTACTACAGAAAGTTTGTGTCTAATCTTACAACCAGTGTTTGTCATTTGACATAGCTCACAAAAGGTAAAGCTCCTATCCAGGTGAATGATCTCTTAAGGCACATAGAAAATTTAATGAAATGGAAATTTTCTTGTGCTGTACAGCTCTATTAATGACTCCTTATTTTACTAAAGGGTTTGTCCTATATGTTAATGTGTCAGTGGAGGTTTGAAGGCAGTGGCATCACAAGACATTTAATGTGCTGTATCAGCAGAAAGTTGAGCAATGCAAAAAGGAGATACTCTGCCACAGAAACAAAGTGTTTGCCAGTCAAGTGGACCTTCTATAGCTTGAAGTGTCTTTTTTATTGGGTAGTTATTTCATCTTGGTTGCTGTTCATGCCCATTTATAATTGCTGAGTTTGCAGATTGATGGCTGTTGGGCCATAGTACTCCATCCTTTTCATTATACAGAGACCCAAAGGCCTAGCCTACTCAATAAAAATGCTGATGGGTTGTTGAGGTCCAATAACCTAGTGTTATAAGTCTAAAACTCCTGATTTTGCAGTATGAGGTGGTAGGTATAACGTGTTAAGTTTGAAAAACATGTACTCATTTTAAATGTGGCTTGCTTATGACAAATTTCCAGTGTTAGTTAAGAAAACTGTGTACTGGTTGACAATTAATGTTGTTCCAAAAGAGGTGGCCTGCAACAAGATCAGCAGTTCCCATAAGAAGGGGCACTATAATCATACTGCTACTATTATTTAATCAAGAATGAAGGGAAAGAAGAGAGGCCAGGGAAGAGAAACAGGCATAGTGGTACTGGTATCTGTGAGGAGCTTGAAAAAGGTAAGCAGTATATGCAGGTCAAAAAAGCTAGACTGCAAAGTGATATAGGGGCTAGACTGCAAGAAGAAGATAAAAATACAACTTATCTACATATATTATGCTGTAGAGTGGACAAGGATGAAGAAGGATAAAATGACAATCCAAGGAGACAGATATAACATAATATTAATAAGGAATGTAGTCATAGATGTGGCAGAAGAGAGGAATATGCAGGTAATACTGAGTTATATTAAACGGAAACTGAGTGACTTTCAAGAATAAAGTTGATGTAAGTTCCAACATTTGTTGGAATTAAGAAACATATATTGAGACATGAATGTGAAATACTGGAGATTAAGCCCAGGTAAGATAAAGTGCGGGTAAAAATAGATGATCAAGAAAACATATTATGAAGGGATAATTTTTGAGTAATAGGAGTTTTGTAAGCGTGTAAGGGAGTGAGACTATTACATTTGTGCAGGTTGTGGTCAGTGAACTGGCCAAGGGAAGTTGTGATTTGGATCCACAATTTGGCTGGGTCTACATGTTAGGGATTGCAAGCAATGGGCCCAGTATAAGAGAAAGAAACATAACTGTTAAGATACACAGCCACTAAATGAGAGAATGGAGTACAAGACAGGCAGTTTCAAAGTGATACCTGATGATGGGAGATGTAAAAACAGAAGGTGGGTGGAGGATATTTTGGCACTGATACACAACTTAGAATAGAGATGTGTCCAGGGCTATGACACTTAAAGCAAGAAAGAGCTGAAGACCACCTGCTACGGTCCACAATCATAAAATATTATTGGCAGGGGAGAGCAGATTATTGCTACACTAGAAAGGAAGTAATTAAGTTATATGCTGAAACAATTACAGGTAATAATAAATGATGAGAAACAATTACAGGTACTAATAAATGACAGACAATTACATGTGCTAATAAATGATGAGAAACAATAACAGGTACTAATAAATGATGAGAAACAATTACAGTTACTAATAAATGATGAGAAACAATTACAGGTACTAATAAATGAAGAGAAACAATAACAGGTACTAATAAATGATGAGAAACAATTACAGGTACTAATAAATGATGAGAAACAATTATGGGTACTAACAAATGATGAAAAACAATAACAGGTACTAACAAATGATGAGAAACAATTACAGGTACTAATAAATGAAGAGAAAAAATAACAGGTACTAATACTTGATGGGAAACAATAACAGGTACTAATAAATGATGATAAACAATAACAAGTACTAATAAATGATGAGAAACAATAAAAGGTACCAATAATTGAGGGGAAACAATAACAGGTACTAATAAATGATGAGAAACAATAACAGGTACTAATACATGATGATAGGTACTAAAAATGACGAGAAACAATGACAGGAACTAATAAATTATGAGAATAAACTACAAATACTAATAAATGATGAGAAACAATTACAGGTACTAATAAATGATGAGAAACAATAACAGGTACTAATAAATGATGAGAAACAATAACAGATACTAATAAATGATGAGAAACCACTACAGTTACTAATAAATGATGAGAAACAATTACAGGTACAAATAAATGATGAGAAACAATAACAGGTACTAATAAATGATGAGAAACAATAACAGGTACTAATAAACGATGAGAAACAATTACAGGTACTAATAAACGATGAGAAACAATAACAGGTACTAATAAATGATGAGAATCAATAACAGGTACTAATAAATGATGAGAAAATAACAGGTACTAATAATTGATGAGAAACAATAACAGGTAATAATAAATGATGCAAAACAATTACATGTACTAATAAATGATGAGAAACAATTACAGGTATTAATAAATAATGAGAGACAATAACAGCTACTAATAAATGATGAGAAACAATTGCAGGTACGAATAAATGATGAGAAACAATTACAGTTGCTAATAAACGATGAGAAACAATTACAGGTACTAATAAATGACGAGAAAAAACTACAGGTACTAACAATGATGAGAAACAATTACAGCTACTAATAAATGATGAGAAACAATTACAGGTACTAACAAATAATGAGAAACAATAACAGATACTAATAAATGATGAGAAACATTTACAGGTACTAATAAATGATGAGAAACAATAACAGGTACTAATAAATGATGAGAAACAATTACAGGTACTAATAAATTATGAGAAACAATAACAGGTACTAATACATTATGAGAAACAATAACAGCTACTAATACATGATGAGAAACAATAACTGGTACTAATAAATGATGAGAACAATTATAGATACAAATAAATGATGAGAAACAATAACTGGTACTAATAAATGATAAGAAACAATAACAGGTACTAATAAATGATGAGAAACAAAAGCAGGTAATAATAAATGATGAGACACAATAACAGGTACTAATAAATGATGAGAAATAATTACAGGTATTAATAAATGATGAGAAACAATAACAGGTACGAATAAATGATGAGAAGCAATTACAGGTAATAATAAACGATGAGAAACAATAACAGGTACTAATAAATGATGAGAAACATTAACAGGTACTAATAAATGATTAGAAACAATAATATGTACTAATAAATGATGAGAAACAATTAGAGGTATTAATAAATGATGAGAGACAATAACAGGTACTAATAAATAATGAGAAACAATAACAGGTACTAATAAATGATGAGAAACAATAGCAGGTACTAATAAATGATGAGACACAATAACAGGTACTAATAAATGATGAGAAATAGTTACAGGTACTAATAAATTATGAGAAACAATAACAGGTACTAGTAAATGATGAGAAACAATAACATGTACTAATAAATTATGAGAAACAATTACAGGTACTAATAAATGATGAAAAACAATAACAGGTACTAATAAATGATGAGAAACAATAACAGGTACTAATAATTGATGAGAAACAATAACGGGTACTAATAAATGATGAGAAACAATAGCATTTACTAATAAATGATGTGAAACAATTACATGTACTAATAAATAATGAGAACCAATTACAGGTATTAATAAATGATGAGAGACAATAACAGGTACTAATACATGATGAGAAAGAATTACAAGTTCTAATTAATGATGAGAAACAATTACAGCTACTAATAAATGATGAGAAACAATTATAGGTACTAATAAATGATGAGGAACAATTACAGGTACTAATAAATGATGAGAAAAAATAACAGGTACTAATAATTGATGAGAAACAATAACAGGTACTAATAAATGATGAGAAACAATTACAGGTACAAATAAATGATGGGAAACAATTACAGTTAATAATAAATGACGAAAAACAATTACAGGTACTAATAAATGATGAGAAACAAAAACACGTACTAATAAATGATGAGAAACAATTACAGGTACTAATAAACTATGAGAAACAATAACAGGTTCTAATAATTGATGAGAAATAATAACAGGTACTAATAAATGATGAGAGACAATAACAGGTACTAATACATGATGAGAAACAATTACAGGTACTAATAAACTATGAGAAACAATAACAGGTTCTAATAATTGATGAGAAACAATAACAGGTACTAATAAATGATGAGAGACAATAACAGGTACTAATACATGATGAGAAACAATTACAGGTACTAATACATGATGAGAAACAATTACAGGTACTAATAAATGATGAGAAACAATAACAAGTACTAATACATGATGAGAAACAATAACAGGTACTAATAAATGATGAGAAACAATAACAGGTACTAATAAATGACGATAAACAATAACAGGTACTAATAAATGATGAGAAACAATAACAGGTACTAAGAAGTGATGAGAAACAATTACAGGTACTAATAAATGAAGAGAAAAAATAACAGGTACTAATAATTGATGGGAAACAATAACAGGTACTAATAAATGATGATAAACAATAACAAGTACTAATAAATGATGAGAAACAATAAAAGGTACCAATAATTGAGGTGAAACAATAACAGGTACTAATAAATGATGAGAAACAATAACAGGTACTAATACATGATGAGAAACAATAACAGGTACTAAAAAATGATGAGAAACAATGACAGGTACTAATAAATGATGAGAAAAAACTACAAATACTAATAAATGATGAGAAACAATTACAGGTACTAATAAATGATGAGAAACAATAACAGATACTAATAAATGATGAGAAACCACTACAGTTACTAATAAATGATGAGAAACAATTACAGGTACAAATAAATGATGAGAAACAATAACAGGTACTAATAAATGATGAGAAACAATAACAGGTACTAATAAACGATGAGAAACAATTACAGGTACTAATAAACGATGAGAAACAATAACAGGTACTAATAAATGATGAGAATCAATAACAGGTACTAATAAATGATGAGAAAATAACAGGTACTAATAATTGATGAGAAACAATAACAGGTAATAATAAATGATGCAAAACAATTACATGTACTAATAAATGATGAGAAACAATTACAGGTATTAATAAATAATGAGAGACAATAACAGCTACTAATAAATGATGAGAAACAATTGCAGGTACGAATAAATGATGAGAAACAATTACAGTTGCTAATAAACGATGAGAAACAATTACAGGTACTAATAAATGATGAGAAAAAACTACAGGCACTAAAAATGATGAGAAACAATTACAGCTACTAATAAATGATGAGAAACAATTACAGGTACTAACAAATAATGAGAAACAATAACAGATACTAATAAATGATGAGAAACATTTACAGGTACTAATAAATGATGAGAAACAATAACAGGTACTAATAAATGATGAGAAACAATTACAGGTATTAATAAATTATGAGAAACAATAACAGGTACTAATACATTATGCGAAACAATAACAGCTACTAATACATGATGAGAAACAATAACTGGTACTAATAAATGATGAGAACAATTATATATACAAATAAATGATGAGAAACAATAACTGGTACTAATAAATGATAAAAAACAATAACAGGTACTAATAAATGATGAGAAACAATAGCAGGTAATAATAAATGATGAGACACAATAACAGGTACTAATAAATGATGACAAATAATTACAGGTACTAATACATGATGAGAAGCAATTACAGGTACTAATAAACGATGAGAAACAATAACAGGTACTAATAAATGATGAGAAACAATAACAGGTACTAATAAATGATTAGAAACAATAATATGTACTAATAAATGATGAGAAACAATTAGAGGTATTAATAAATGATGAGAGACAATAACAGGTACTAATAAATAATGAGAAACAATAACAGGTACTAATAAATGATGAGAAACAATAACAGGTACTAATAAATGATGAGACACAATAACAGGTACTAATAAATGATGAGAAATAGTTACAGGTACTAATAAATTATGAGAAACAATAACAGGTACTAGTAAATGATGAGAAACAATAACATGTACTAATAAATTATGAGAAACAATTACAGGTACTAATAAATGATGAGAAACAATAACAGGTACTAATAAATGATGAGAAACAATAACAGGTACTAATAATTGATGTGAAACAATAACAGGCACTAATAAATGATGAGAAACAATAGCATTTACTAATAAATGATGTGAAACAATTACATGTACTAATAAATAATGAGAACCAATTACAGGTATTAATAAATGATGAGAGACAATAACAGGTACTAATACATGATGGGAAAGAATTACAAGTTCTAATTAATGATGAGAAACAATTACAGCTACTAATAAATGATGAGAAACAATTATAGGTACTAATAAATGATGAGAAACAATAACAGGTACTAATAAATGATGAGAAACAATTGCAGGTACTAATAAATGATGAGAAACAATAACAGGTACTAATAATTGATGAGAAACAATAACAGGTACTAATAAATGATGAGAAACAATTACAGGTACAAATAAATGATGGGAAACAATTACAGTTAATAATAAATGACGAAAAACAATTACAGGTACTAATAAATGATGAGAAACAAAAACACGTACTAATAAATGATGAGAAACAATTACAGGTACTAATAAACTATGAGAAACAATAACAGGTTCTAATAATTGATGAGAAACAATAACAGGTACTAATAAATGATGAGAAACAATAACAGGTACTAATACATGATGAGAAACAATTACATGTACTAATACATGATGAGAAACAATTACAGGTACTAATAAATGATGAGAAACAATAACAGGTACTAATAAATGATGATAAACAATAACAGGTACTAATAAATGATGAGAAACAATAACAGGTACTAATAAGTGATGAGAAACAATTACAGGTACTAATAAATGATAAAAAACAATAACAGGTACTAATAAATGATGAGAACCAATAACAGGTACTAATAAATGATAAGAAACAATTACAGGTACTAATAAATGATGAGAAACAATAACAGGTACTAATAAATGATGAGAAACAATTACAGGTACTAGTAAATGATGAGAAACAATAGCAGGTAGTAATAAATGATGAGAAACAATTACAGGTACTAATAAATGATGAGAAACAATAACAGGTACTAACACATGATGAGAAACAATAACAGGTACTAATAAATGATGAGAAACAATTACAGGTACTAATAAATGATGAGTAACAATTACAGATACTAATAAATGATGAGAAACAATTACAGATACTAATAAATGATGAGAACCAATTACAGTTACTAATAAATGATGAGAAACAATAACAAGTACTAATACATGATGAGAAACAATAACAGGTACTAATAAATGATGAGAAACAATAACAGGTACTAATAAATGATGATAAACAATAACAGGTACTAATAAATGATGAGAAACAATAGCAGGTACTAATAAGTGATGAGAAACAATTACAGGTACTAATAAATGATAAAAAACAATAACAGGTACTAATAAATGATGAGAAACAACTACAGTTACTAATAAATGATGAGAAACAATTACAGATACTAATAAATGATGAGAAACAATAACAGGTACTAATAAATGATGAGAAACAATTACAGGTACTAATAAATGATGAGAAGCAATAACAGGTACTAATAAATGATGAGAAACAATTACAGGTACTAATAAATGATGAGAAACAATAACAGGTACTAATAAATGATGAGAAACAATTACAGGTACTAATAAATGATGAGAAAGAATTTATGGTACTAATAAATGATGAGAAACAATTACAGATACTAATAATTGAAGGATAGGTGTGGAGATGACATATATGCTATGTTGGAGGTGGAGAACAAAGAGAACAAGACTGACTCACCAGTCTGTACATTGACTGGAACAAGTAAGGTAGCATATTGAATCTCTGCCTGAGAGAAGAGGGATGGAGTGAAGAGGAGAATACCTGGAAAATCACTATTAAATAACTGCAAAACAAAAATAAATGATGGTTATTGACCAGCCGAGGTGATCTGAAGGAAGTGAAGATGATTGAAGAGTCAAAAGGAGTGGAATAAGAGGAATAAATTCAAGTTGTAAGCTAAATGAAGTAGGAGCAGAGGGGATACTGATGGCCAGTTGTCTAGAAAATTACATACCAGGATCAGGCACTGTGGGATGATCTAGGCATGAAGGTAAAGCTGAATACATGCAGGACTTTTGCAGGAGGGTCCTAAGACAATGGGTACTTTGTGATATGTGTTTGTATTCTGTTGTCTTTGTGTCTCCCTATTCAGACAAAAAGTTGAAGTGGAAGGAGAAGATGAGGTGTAATAGTATGAAGAATAAGAGGATGAGAGATAGTAGCTCAGATCTCAGAATGAGGTAAGACTTAACTGCTGAAGAAGAGGTGAAGCCCTACTATGGACACTAGCCCAATGGGTGACCGAATGGTTATTCCCTTATGAAATAAAATACTGCTCAGCATGTTTTGTGTATGAGAATGTGCATGTAATTGCAAAACAAAGAAGTTATCTTTTAAGTCCACAAAGGGTTGAAGAAAACATATGAAAGAAGTATGGGCAATGTATGTGCTAGTTAGCTGATTACTGTTTCTAAGGGAGAGTTGTATTTTTACAAGGAGATAGGAGTTGAATGTCTTTCATATTAGCTAAATGTAGACTAAATATGTTTAAACTGTATATATTTTCTGATCAAGCTATATAATTTTTGTGGTAGTTGAACTATAATGCAAACTGGTCAATAGTTTTAATACTAAGATGCTATCCATTCCATCTATCCGATCCAAGTGAAAGTATTCAAGCTGCTTGTCAGATCCAAGCCAGCAGAACTAGCTTCATGCCTCTTTACAATTTTTTTTCCTATAATGCCCTTGTGTGTGGAAATATCTTAGATCTTGTTAGCCACATAGCATTCAAACTTGTATTTCTGAATTCATCAAAACCTAAGTGTTTCTCTTCATTTATTCTGACAAACTTTAAAATATATAAGTCCTTTAACTTTCTATAGTAATTTGTCTATCTTAGCCTCGTTTCTTTTGTTGGGGAAGCCTTCTGTCTTAATTCTTTTCACTATTTGGCATTTTGATTTTCCTGTTGTCACCATTTGATTGTTCTCTGCCTTAAAATTTGAAAATCTGTAGTTAGAATTTAACATTTAGATATAAATAGCCGATCCAGTGGTTTAGAGTAATAAAACCCTAACTACAGTCCAGCCAACTCAGGTTTGATTACTGGCTTGATTGACTGATGAAACAGTAAAAAGGGATGGGGAGGATGCTTGCTGGTGATGGTTCCTAAGAGGAGGTGTCATCCAAATAAGGGTGTTGCCCTTGGATGCAACTGGTGAGTGTGAGGGGCATGGAAAGGGAAAAGTTTGTAGGGCATATAAAAAAAAAAACTTATGCAAGCAAAGACAGATGATCCCTGGGATGCCCTTAAGATCCCCGATTAGTGCCAGCATCACCCTAGCAAATGGGGGGGGGTAGTAGGAGGATGCTGGTGGACCTGACATGGACATGGGGCACTAGGATATGGGTTAGTATCAATGAGATCTGATGAGACTAAAAAAAAGGTACGTATAAATAGTTCAACTTTAAAGTTTTGAGTTAGAATGTAGTTGACTCTAACTTTTCTCTATGATAGTATTAGCATTGTAAGGTTTGCTCTATGTTGTCTTTTCCTTGTCACTCAATAGTTGTACTTTTTATTGCATTGTTTGACTTGTATATGGATAATGAAAAGAGCTTCAAAACATACCAGTAATGTGAACATAAGATTCCATCTCTAGACACCCATGCATTATACGTGTTGTGTTTGGGAGTGAAGATTTTTTCAGCAGAATATTCCATCTGGAAATCCTATAAGCCTCATGCCCTTTCTAATAGGAAGAACAAACTGATAATCAAAGAGCTATCGACTCCAGATCCAGAGGTTGAGAAAACAATGATGCCCTCTGATAAAGACATACAGGCCTGAAAAGAATAAATCCAAGGATGGTGAATCATGTAAGAGAAGATCAAAGGATTCAGAGCCTTCTTTGGCTCCCAAGGTTCCAAGGACAGAGATGGAATCCATTTTTCCCCTTACAAAGAGACAAATACCATACTGGGTAAATCCCTGAGAAGACTACTGAGCAGAACTTCATTAGAAAGGGAATTGTTATGAATACCTTTTTGGCAACCTTCAATCTCTTCCTTTAGGTCTTACGAGTATTGTAGAAGTACAGCAGAAGCAGATATGTATCACATGATATGGGCCTTTCTCAAGACACACAGAGAGATAGTGGTCCTCTCATCCCCTTTGGTTTTGAGGTTGGATAGACCTGGCCCAGCATCTCTCATATTAGCCCCTTCCCCATATGTGTCTTGCACCAGTGGTCTCAGATATGATCCTGCACCTGAAGTCTGTTTATTTGTCACAGACCAAAGTCCTGAGCTTGGTGCTTGTAGGATCCAATTTGACACACTTAACTCAAAGGTTCTTGGAACTAAGCTTGTTTCACAGCTATTGACTCAATGTTGTATCTTTATCACTGTCTTTGGACTTATCTTGTATGGCTCCCCTATCGGTGTCTGAGACTTTGGGTTTTGAGGTTCTGGCACTAAGCCCACCACAATGGCTTTTACATTTTCTACTTTTGGAAGGCCATCCTCAATACCACTCAATTTTCCTTTGGGAGGATTGGATCCAGTTATGAAGCCAGGTTCCTTGGATCCACCTGTGGTCAGCATGGCCTTCCAGGTTATGGGGAGGATCATTTCATCTCCACCAAGATTGGAAACTCAGACATCTTTAAGGTTGGTTCCAACCCATGACTCCCTCTCTTCTTTGTTTCAGCAGCATCATGCTTCCACAGGTCAGAACCAAGGACTGAGCCTCAAAGAAATACTGCTCAGCTGCAGGAAGTGTCCTTTGAGGAGTCAGATCACTGCCTCAACATTCTAAAAAAGAGGATGTGTGAAAAGGGAGTTAAATTAACTTACCACTAGAGTCAGTCACTTCAGGCACTGACTCTGAAGGTGGAGACGGTTCCCCAAGTGCCCTTTATTAAAAAGCACTTGTGGAGAGATCCTTGAATTAATGCAGCAGAGGAGATCTTGGCCTACTGATCCATGCTTTGAGGATGAGGAGGTTCTTTTTTAGGCGTATTGCTTGGCACCATCTACTTCCTTGGTGGTACCTCCCACAGATCACTTAATTGACTTGGCTGTCATAAAGTCATGGCATGTGTGAATTTGTATCACAGAAACCAGACAAAATTCCTAGGTTCCCCAAGGATGGACATCACTGGGATAAGGGTCACTTGGCTGATTCCATTATCATGGCATTGGCTACTTAGAAAGCGCTGAGAATACAGGTAGTGTTCATCCACCCAATATGAAATCCAAGGCCATGGGCAGGTTAGGGAAGTAGGCATGTGCTTTGGGGACTTTCATGCTTAGGGTATTGAACTTCACCACTCATATGAATAGCTTCCAGAGGGATTTAATGCAATAGGCACATACCACTTTGAGAAGATGGCCAACATCAGACAACAGGAAATAGTTGGAAACTAAACTGAGCATGATGTAAAATATTACCAACATCTTAATGTGGCTCATACATAATGCATCCAATAGAGAGGCAATGACTGCACGAGCTGGCATTATAATGAGGCATGAGGCCTTGCTAGACCTCTAGGATTTTGTAGACATTCTTAAGGTGTCCTTTGCTAATTCCCTCTTTGACAGAATTAGTCCTTCCATAAAAGAAAGAATGCAGATGTATGAACAGGATGGGAAGATGCTTTTTGCCATGGGAGTTAAATTTTAGACTCTGCAAAGATCGTCTAACAGGAACCAAAAAGGTCATAAATATCTGTGGTTTAGTAAAGTATCAGCCATTAAAGTCCACTTCTTACAGGGACAGCTATAGTACAGATGGTACCTTCAGTGGATGCAGGCCCCAAAGCCAAGGGCATCTGAAGAACTAAGGATATCATGGGCCTTTCTCCAACAGGCAACCTCATCATTCCTGAAGGCCTGCCTGACTGCTCCACTCTGGAGGTAGTTAGAGGTCATTTACCCCTCTGTTTTACTGCATGGATGGCCATCATGCAGGACAAATGGACAGTAATAATAGTAATATGCAGCGGTTATACAATTCCCTTTTCTTAACCTCTAAAATGGATACAGTTACTTTTGTATGTACTACCCCATCAGCTAAATGCAGCCAAAAGTGAAGTTCTGTCTTTGATACAAAAACATCCATTCAGGAGGTCCCACCAAATCAGACAGTGTCAGGATTTTACTAAATAATTATTTTGGTTTCAAAGAAAAACAAAGACATCAGGCCCATTCTTGACCTTAGTCATCTGAACAATTATATGAAAAAGACCCAGTTCAGGATGGCCATGGTAAAGTCAATTTTACCTTGCCCGCAGTCAAATGATTTGATGTGCTCTATAGATTTCCAGGATTCCTATCACCACATCAAAATAGCAAAAACATCCCAGAGAATTATTTTCTTCAACCTGGAAGCTGGTCACTTCTAGTTCAGGGCTTTTTTTCGCTCTCACCACAGTCCTCCAGGTGTTCACCAAGTACGTGGTTGTTGTAACAGCACAACTGTGGTTACAAGGGATCAGAGTGTTTCCCTGTCGGGATGACTGTCTCCTTGTTGCCAGACAAGGGAATTGTTGGTCAGTGCGAGAGATGTTTTTCCCTTGTCTTACCCATATTTGAAGGGATTGCATGTATCAGCCTGATTTTACTCCTCTCCTCTTGAGTACAAATGTTTGAACACCATAGGTAAATATAATTTATTTCTGTTTTTCTGCCTCCCCATAAGTAAGTGTAGATTTTTGGGGCTCTTTTTACTAGTCTACATATTTTAAAAGATCTTTCATATTTGTTATCCTTTTACATGTGCCAAGCTTTGCTGCTGATGTTTTCTTTTTTTAAGTATATAATAAAACATTGCTAGGTGCATCTGCTAACATTTTTGAATGAATTATATTCGGCTTTAGTAGTAATAAAGCACACCTTACCAATATTGTAGATGCACTTTGTAATCTATATTCTGTTTTGGCAAATGTTATGAGTTTGTTTACCCTCAAACTACTTTAATTCTACTTTCATTTATTTGTTGCTTTTATTTTGACATCCTAATGATCCCTGCAATAACACACCAAACAGTAGTATACACAATGGTAATCCTTTCAATGTTTAGATAACTTTGCAAAGTTTGTATTCAAATTAGGCCTTTTGGAAAGGAGATATATGAATTGCAGTATTGCCTACATGCACACAGCTCTTTATCCTAGCATGCAGTTTCACGGATGCACAACTGAGTGTTATTAACCCTGAGCTTGCATTTCTTTCTGATTCATGTATGTGCATAGTTGTGCTTTGTGCTGCAGCATGCAGCTTAATAGCTACCTAAAGTATGGTTCACATTATATCAGTTTTACTTTCAGAGAACTACCACCACATTAATTTTTAACTGTGGACTGAAAGGATGGCTTTTGTTAAAACACATGGTAATGGTGCATGACAGAAATTAAAATTTTCCTGTACTTTTTCCACATCAGTCCACACATTTTATTTTGTGGAAAGGCCCAGGCACAGAAAAAGGCTGGAGGTGGTACAGACTGGGCCATTCCATAAAATAATATGTGTGGACTGACCTGACAGAAGACCTGTGCCTGGAAACATGCATTCCTGTCTCAGGGAAGCAGTACCCTCTTATTTGTAATAACCTAAAGCTTGCCCAATGTGAGGCAGAAGTTCAGAGGGAACATACAAAGTCATTCAGCAAGGTCCTTTACACTTGTTGTCAGTACTGCACTTAAATACTTATAAGATGGTCATCTTTCTATTCTGCTGCAGTTCTTTTCTATACTTTGCAATACATAGATTTTATTTATTTATTTATTTAACATTTGTTGACCAGGAATGTCCGACTAGGTTCCACAGAGCCTGTTTTCAGCGGAGGCCCAGGGAGAAATGCTCCAGATGCATGTCTTTGGAATGATGAGTATTCACCACTACTGCACTGTTTCAAGCACTGGCTGCTTATGCAGAGTATACTGAAATCATTCTTAAATTGGAGTGTTGTTTTTTTTTACTTTATTTTTTTTAAACCCGGTGATTACCATACTCAGTAGTTTTTTATACAGCAGACTACTACATGTGACTGCACATAGTAGGATATACTTCCATATTTCATGCTCCACGTATGCCCACTTTTCAAGTCACTTGTGACTCATAACGGACATTAGGTGGGAGAACCATACACACACTCACACACACACACACACACACACACACACACACACACACACACACACACACACACACACACACACACATACACACACATACACACATACACACACATACACACACATACACACACATACACACACATACACACACACACACACACACACACACACACACACACACACACACACACACACATTTACATATACAGTAGCGAAGCCATTCCAGGCTTTAGCATCATCAGTTTTTTATAGGCGGGTTCCTGTAGAGGTACAATGTGTTTGTAGGTATAAGATCAGGGTTCACATTTCAGGATGTGGATCATGCCATACAGCCGAGTGACGTCTCCAGGCGTTTCTGCAGTTACACCCTACTGCTCCTCTAGGCGTCAAATATTCTCTGTTCATATTTGCATTAATAATTCCAAAACCATGTTACATACAAAATATCAGAAAATTTTATCTTGAAGCATACATGATAGCAAACACAATTGTATTGATATATGACCTCTGTCAATGGGTATTTGTTAAAAATGTAAGGTGATAACTTCAATTTTTAAATGCTGAAGCCACGCCCACTAGGAGTTAAAGGTACACACTCAAAAGAGCTCTACTGGAGGGAATGAGTTAAGTCCATTGATAGCCATGTGACTGTCATAGGACATTTGGACATTTACATAATAGGCCAACATACTGTTATTCTTTTAAACATACTGATAATGCATCTACTGTGCCCTTTTTCCTTTCCCATTTGCTTTTCAGCATGAGATGAGATTGAACTGAACAGGTACATATAATGGAAGAGGCTGAAAGCCTGGTTCTCTGTCCTGATAATTGTTTTTTTTTCTTTTTTATTATTTAAATATTTGCGTTATATTAATGTTTGCTTTCTTCTTATTTTGACTCCCTCTGCAGCTCAGTTGTCATTGTCCACTTCTGAGTGCTCCGCCATCCATGCATCTCATGACTGTCTCACTGGGGAGAAGCACTGGCTACTGTCCAATGAGAAGCCCAGATTGTGCTCCTCTGCCTGATTAACCCCATCTGCAGGCAGTAGCAAGTTCAATACCTACTGAACCAGCAGGCATGAGCCATGGAGTCACCACACCAGAGTCTGCCTTTCCTCAGCATTATGAAGTACCTGTCCAAACACCCCCAGGTAATGTTCTTACTAGTAGTTGCTGGGCTGGTTTGTGAGTGGGCTTGTCTCTGTGTCTTCCTCCTTTTCCCAGACATCTGTACATCCATCCTGCTGTTTGATAACCACTCCTGAGATGTCCCACATCCTCACTCATTAACAATTGTTGGAACTCTGAGCCAGTAATCAAAGAGCCTGAATCCTCACCACTAACACTAGAGAGGGACACTTACTTGGAATGCAAATGGAGACACTCAGTATTTCCAGTAGCAAACCTCTCTGCACCAAGCATAATTTCCCTTAAGAGCACACAGGGAACATACAGCCTGGGGCCTGCATTCTCTCTCTATCTCTCCCCAGGTCCCCATTAAGGTTCCTCACTGGCACAGCTACAGAGTTAAGTCTTCAGCCGAGTGTCCTAGCCAAGCCCAAGTCCTCCACCACTCTCTTTATGAAACCAGTACTTCATGTCTTTGCTCCAGGGAGCTGCCACACACACACATACCTGGGAAAGGCTGGCACAGATTACCCACTCTACCAACTTTGCCCAGATTATAAGGTAGATACACTGCCACCGGTCAGTTACTATAAGGCTCTTAAAAGGATATCTAATTATACTGAGTGAAATTAATATTAATAAAATGGTAATGTTGATCAAACAGCCAGACTTTCAGGAGTGGCTACAGCTGTCACCAAATATATATAAGTACTCTAAAAGGTTAAAATATTCTTTAAAAGGACCAGTTACAATGAAAAGTTTAAAATATATTTAATAATAAACAATAAAACAACATGAAAACACTAAATATCTATTTATAGTAAAGACCAGAGTTTTAACGACAGGAAATATTAAAATAACACAGACAAACAGATTCACACAGACACAGGAAACAGTACTTAACTAGTCTCACTATATTTTCCTGACTAATCTAAAGAATACTATTCCCGGGTCCACTTACTAGAGCAAGGCAAGATGAAGTAAGTGATCCTTCTATGTCAGGTTCTAAAAAACAGACTGCTCAGTCTGACTGAGAGACTTCTTAATATAATAGCTAAATATTATTTTTGGGATAGCCTACAGAATGACATCACATCTGGTCATCTGACTCTGTTTCCCACATTATCACCAGCACTAGAAGCTGCAAGGATTTTAGCACCTATGTGTTACACACAGATAGAACTTTGTTCAGGTCTGCTGCAGTTCCTGGAAGTCATAAAACAATTTCAAAAACTACCCTTCCAGAGTAGCAATTAGCTCCCTGCTAGAGACAATAAAACAATTTCAAAAACTACCCTTCTGGAGTAGCAATTATCTCCCTGCTAGAGACAATAAAGAAGACTTCCTAATACTTGGTTTCCCAGACATCTTGTCTCTGGCTGGAACCAGAACTGTAAGATACAATGTTTATGGGTTAATTTATTTTTCAAAGTCAGATGGATTGAGATTCACCTCTTCTCTTCCAATAGCCTCTGTTACAATATATACATTAAAACAGTTACAATGCATGTACATTTCTTTTCTTTCTAACAGGGTACACTGCTGACACATTTCTAACACAAGCAACTTTACAAATAAATTTTCAACGTGAGCATCTATACAAATCAGTTTGACATACAAATGACATATAATTCTTTACAAAATCTCAGTTAGCGGTGCTGGTATATGTTACACATCGATTGCCCTACTTCTCCTGGCATAGCTGACAACACCTCCTATTGTCACAGGCCTATTTGGCCCAATATGGCCCTACTGCCTCACAGGATCCTACACTAGGTTATGGCAGGGCCCACAGATTTGCCTTAGATGCACTGAAGCAAAGTGCAAAGCATTTTCTTCATGTTAGGCTTGCCCTCAAAATAGGAACAAGTCTCATTAGTGGAGTGGAACAACACATCCTGTCATGCATTGCACTATTGGCTACTCCAGCTTTATCAATCACCACAACTTTACATTTCTTGTATGGCTCACAGTGTTTATTCTCATACTACATAGTTGTCATTTACTATTGTTGAGTGCTGAACAGGGGTTTTAACTCAAATTGCATTAACAATCTGGTTTTGTGTACCACTCCAGTTACTGTCTCAGAAGACAATAGGGTGATACATAATTATAAGTTTAACAGCAATATGCTATGTTTTAATTTGTTTCTCATGCTGACATGGGGTTTATGATTGTTGAAAATGAATGCAACTACAAAAAATAATTGTGGAATTGACCTGAGAGATAGGCCTGAGAGAGCATTAATAGCATAAAAAGCAAATAAGGTATCATTAGGTGAGATCATTTCTGGTCCCTAAGAATTGTGACATAATGTTTTCAATTCAACAATATGGCAGAAAAATGGTTGTTGCAATTACAGATAGGAGCAAAATGATCTCAGAGAGGTAAAACACGAGGAGTGTGTGCTGAGGGTTGGAAGGCAGAGCTGGAAAAAAAAAATAATCCACTTTGCTGAAAGTGGAAAACATTTAAAGAAACAGTTTATTTCATAAATATGCTGCAGGGGTGTCACAGTTTCAGATTTACATACAAAGTAGGGGCCAAGTAGGAATTTAAAGCTAGAAAATAGTCAGAATGGAATGAGAAGTAATTTTGGGAGAAGTCTGTTTTAGAAATCTAAACAAACTACAGGTTTTCCATGTTCATCCTAAATCCATATGGGTTTCCTTAAGACATTCTGATTTTTTTCACACCAGTCAAAATGCAATGTTGAGTGACTACTCTAAATTATCATCCATAGTGTCATCATTGTTACCCAGTATATGTCTGAAAAAGATCTGCATGTATCAGTCTACTTACCCAGTTTAAGAAATAAATAAAAATAAACTTTCAAAAAGGGTTGTATGTTGACTGGGGTGTGAGCATGTGAGCAATGCTGTTTCTAATAAGAGACCTGAGATGGTTACTGTTATTATTCCAGTGCATTCTAAAAAGGTTTAACAGTTTTATTATTATTACTTACAGCAGATGTTAGATCTCAGGGTAATCCAGGAGTCAAATAATTCACTTCTGTTTTAAAATGCCTTATGACAAAATATAAGCTAATAAATGCACATATATATTTTTATTTTTAAAACATAATAATAGCATTTATTACTGATACGTAATATGAAATAGTCAAGTTCAAGAAACCAGCAAGTGGAATTATGGTCAGAGTCAGCTGAGGGACCCCACCAAACTAGTCCAAATTGGGCTCAGAAATTAAGTTAAGTCTGGCCCTGATTCCTGCTCTTGCTTAAGCTTTTTTTGTTATCCTTTTGTTTCCTCTTGTCTCTTTTCCCAATTTTTATTTTACTACCCACTCCCCTCATACACATATAAATTCAATAAACTGGTGTAGCTCAATGGATGCCTTCATATTAAGGCTGCTGATGCAGTGAGTTTATCCTCATGCCAGTGTCACTATGTGAAGGTTCATGTAACATCTTGTAGTGAAGTCTTATCATATTAATGCAATGTCATGCTCATCCACTTAATAAACTTATTAAATTACAGCTGACTTTCACATATGTGCCCATCTTATCTTTTCGTACAGAACTTGTAGTGCATACTTTTCTTGACCTGCACAGTTAGAGCTCCACACAATTTGGCTGGATAGTTTGTTGTAAGTTGCACATGTGAGAGCCAGTGCTGCTTTGTCTGAACACACTGCATTTGCATTCTGCATAACCCAATCTTTATCGATTTCACTTACACACTTGTGATGTCTGTGATAATGAATTACATCCATTGCCCCATGCTATCAAAAAAAGAAAACTAGAGTTGAAAATCTGCTGATCTGATAAAGGCTATGGCAGTGTTAGCATTTCCTTATCAACAGTACTAACTTCCTAAAATGTTGGAAACATTTGCATACCTGAATCAGTGATCTATAGTTATAAATTCTACTAGATCAAACAGTTCCAGACAGAGGCGTACAGATATTGATTCTACAGAAACTCTGTAAAGAGTTATTCCTTAAAAAAACTAATTCTGTACAGAAAAATAAAATAAAGACTTCATCTTTTAAATGAATTCTAAACAAACTGAGTTTTTAAACTAAATTCTCAATATATAGCCAGTTTTAGGCACCAGTGAACTCTGCAGTAGCTGGGGGCCCTGGTCCTGGGGGCCCACAACCACAGAAAGTTCTCTTATTTGATATTTTGTTACATGTTTGTCAATCCAGAAAAAGCTAGTACAATAGACTTATGCAGTTAATAAACTAGGAGGTCCACTAAAACTAACATCAAAGTGGGCATTTGTCATCCGCGATACCCACTGCCACAGGAAGAAACCAGATCATCCTTGACTGTTTGGGGAACTCACAATAGCTGCTGTTGACTGAGAGAAAATGAGGAGAAAAAAAACATCCATTCTCTTAAATGTTACTCTGATTCATTTTAAAAAGGTAAAATAGTTAACATAGTTTGTATCGACATGAAATTTCTGAAAAATAAGTATGAAATTCTAATGTTGTTGTGCCTTTCAGCTTTTCCCAGTTAGGGGTCGCCACAGCGGAACTCTGGTCCGCTAATGATTGGCAGTAGATTTTTACATGCCGAGTTGCCGGCCCTGATGCACAACCTTCAACAAAGGTACGCCCATTCATGCATGTCTCCACACAGAAGACGCTCTAGCTGAGAATTGAACAGGATAACGTCTTACTGTAAGGCAGTATGAAATTCTAATATTTGGTATCTGTAATCCGGAATGATTTATTAGGAAATCATAACATGTATAAGGGACAGAGCAAAAAACTAAGGCAAAATCAGGGACATTCTGGAAAATCAGGGATGGTGACAGCTATGCATTACTTTTCAATTAAGTGAATAAAAATGACTCGCCCTTTTGTTTTTTGACTGCTAAGCAACAGTCACTTATTTGGCATGTCAGTAGTAGTGTGATACAATGTACTGGTATTTGCCAAAGTCAGTGTAAAACTAGAATTACTGTGGCTTATGCTTTGTGTGTGTGTGGGAGGAAGTTTATTTCTTATTTTTTTTTATTTATTTAACATTTGTTTACCAGGAAAGTCGGACTGGGACAGAGCCCATTTTCAGTGGAGGCCTGGGGGAGAAACGCTCCAGATGCATGTCTTTGGAGATGTAGTGTAAATAAGTTGCCCATCACTTCTTTAACTTTCTTTCATAAACATCATCAGCATTGCTATTATTTGTGTGTGTGTGTGTGTATGTGTGTGTGTGTGTGTGTGTGTGTGTATGTGTGTGTGTGTGTGTGTGTGTGTGTGTGTGTGTGTGTGTGTGTGTGTGTGTGTGTGTGTTTTGTATGTTTGTGCATTTTGTGACAGACCTGGCTTGTCAGGGATACTGTCATTGTGAGTGTGTTTAAAAAATATCACTGATTTTTATCTGTGGAGACACACAATAATACCAGGCACATGCATAACACTTCTTGGCAGCACTTGGAACATTCAGATGAGATCCTTAAAGTTTCTGGGGAGTCTGGTGACCTCCAAACCCCCGATTGCATAAATTGATTGTGACATGGAGTTAGTGGTGGCTGTGCACTCCACTGCACCCATTCTGAAATCAGCCCTGTTCAGATGTGTATACAGAAGTTTGCTGTAGCTTGTGTGGGAAGTAGGAGATAGTGTGGTCATTAATTCTTAATTTTTTTTAGTATCAAACCTCAGAGAAGTGCAGAACATCATTATAATTTGTGTTAGGGCTGGTGATAGCTTACGCATTTCATCTTTTCCTTCACCCACAGACTTCAGAGGTGTGTAATGAAAGCCACTATGGCTTGTGTCAGGACAGTATGCTGCCTAGGTGCAACAGGCTGGAATACATCACTGGATTATTATTGTTTTTCACTTTCCAAACAATCACACATCAGGTATATCTACAGGTGACTGCCTTTTGGGAGTAAGGTTGAAGAGACATGCTATGTACATGTATGACACCAGTCATTTGAAATACACAACTATGGCCATTTGAACCTTTACTTTCATCCCACCCTAATGTATGGATTGGATGTGCCCAGACAGGGACTGTTTTATTTGGGGGGGGGGTAGATTAGGGATGCATGTAGTATTCCCAGGTAGGATTTATGTATCCCCTTAAATATTTGTCTTGTTAGTTTATTGATAGCTACAGTTTTGTTAGCTTGGGACTTCATTAAGCCTAGAACACAACTTATGTCATCCTTGAAATAATAAATAAATAAATGCAACACTTTCTTATTTTACTTAGATTTTTTTCAGATTTCCATTAGATCAAAAGGTTGCGAAAATGCTCTAAAATGTACCTCAGAGGGCCTATAACCCTGTAGCTTCTGGGAGCTGTTCACCGTAATTCAGTTATTTCCTACAGTCACTACTGTGCTGTCTTGGTCAGTTAAGGTGTGTGAAAAGGATACATGGAAAAGTAAAGTTGAACAGCAACAATGAATTAATTTCTTTCTTTTTTCTTTTGTCATAATTATTGTTCAGGCCATCGGTGGATAAAAGGTTTAACAAAAACTCTAAAATGTACTTCAGAACATGCATGACTTCTGGAAAAAGTGGATGAGTATGGCAAAATGTGAGTAAAGGGGAAAAGAGTAATTTGTATGGTCTGGGGAGCCTAGGATGTGGGAAATGAAGGTGGCACATTGGAGGCTGTGTAGGGAGGTGAAACAGGAGTCATTTAAGAGGCCTTCACCTATGACTCCATTTCACTTGAGACTGAATATGTATTTAGGGTCATTGTAACATGAGATCAATGCAACCAAATGCCAGTCACTGTGAATGTCCATCTGTGAGTGAGCCAACATGGTGGTACACAGGCCAGTCATAATTTAAAAAAAATATAGTTACATGTTCAATCTATGTGTGCTACTATTAAAACACTTTGCAGCACGAACTAAGAGGCTGCTTAGGATAGGTGGCAATTGCAGGGTAATACTTAGACTGGAATTGTCCATGGGCCCCCAACTTTACACTTCCTGGGGACCCCAAAAGTGGTAACACTAGCCCTGTCTCAATAAATGTGCTCAGTTGCCCAAGAAAGCAAAAGCAATTAAGATTCTGTGTAATCTCACTGGATATGTTAAAACTACCAAATTTAAGCAATGTGCATAGCAGTGAATATAATATGCTTTGCTTCAGAATTCCATAATTATATCCTTAACTCCTCTGTAGGTCCCAGACATTGATGCACACCTATGCTATCCTTGTCCTCATAATCTGAAATATTAAGGCTGATTTGACCTAATGTACAAAGACAGTCTGCTAATCTAGTAATACATGGGCTTTAGTTGTGTCTTGTAAAACATAATGCAAGAGTACAGATTGCTGATCTTGCCTTGAAGTATTGGGAGTTGTGCTTAGGTAAACT